>NW_008238321.1:12022073-12027785 GCF_000691975.1 Corvus brachyrhynchos | reverse complement strand
CGCCCTGGCCGCGCGGAGCTGCCCGGCTCCCAGGGGAGAGGGGCGCGGCGAGGAGGTGGGCGCACACCGACACACACACTCACCCTCAAACACACACTACCGCAAACACACACTACCGCAAGCACACACTACCACATCCTCACACTCACGCACTCCCACCCCGCCCCCTGTCACAGCGCGCTGCTGTGCAGCCGGGCACGTATCGGCGCTGTAAGCGCAGACTTGCACAGGGGGACACCCGCATGGCCGCAGCCCTACGTGCTCAGGTGACACGAGGGCAGGACACGGCGCGGGAGCAGGCACACAGACGGGCATGCCTGGCTGCTCCTGTCTCCGCAAACGAGTGCGAGAGCAAGGGCTGGGAACCCGCTCCCTGGCTGGGCATGTACACACCTACGGCCAGGTGTGGGTCTGCAGAGGTCAGGGGTTTGGGTTTTTTTTTTGAAAGGGGCTGGATACGTTGAAACCTTCTCCAGATGCAGCTTCCGACTTGCCACAGCCCGAGACAACAGCTAAACAAGCACTTGGAAGAGAAAACGCTGGGAGCCTGTGTGCGGTGCAAGTGACGCTTCACAGGCGGGATCAGCCCCTGCCAAGCGCGGGAGGTCCTGCCAAGGCGATGCTGGGCACTGCTCCGTGTCTGCCTTCCACCTCCCAATGGGCAGCTGGGGCCCTGCTTTTCAGCTTCTCCACAGTTTAACTCTGAGACAGTCATAACCCTTAGACGGGGCTTCCTACAAACTCTAGGAGGAGTTAATTGTAGGAGGGAAAGGCAGCTTCTGCATGTGATGTTCATGAACAGAGCAGAAACTCATGAGCCTTTTCGGCCGCTTAGAGACCATCGCCTGACACGTCCATGACCGGCAGCCTCGCCGTGCTGTGCATCCCTGGGTTATGCACCCCTGCATCCCTGGGTTATGCTTCCACGTAAACCACTAACGACAGCCTGGGCAGGCACAGCTGACATGGCATCAGCAGCGGGGAGCGCCCGGAATGTGTCCTTCCTGAACGTCTGCCCTTCCTGCCAGATTTCCGTATCCAGAGCCTTCCGAAGGGAAATATCTGCCCTGAAACGTGCATTCTTCAGCACAGCAGAAGTGTAACCTTTAAAGAGGCTCTTCCTAACATGCGTGGGCTTATTTACCTGTCGTTTATGATGCCTTGGGGGGTAACCTGAACTTCTCAGCATGGCTGACATGGAGTAAATCAGATGGTGGGGTTGGGCTGTAGTTGCCCATGTTTAGGCAGGGCAGCGGGGGGAGAAAAGCTGAGGCAGAGGAACGTTTCACATTTCTGCTCTTTTATTTCTCAATTTCTCTATCTTGCTGATTTCAGGTTTTAGGCACTGGCTTTTTTTGAGTCACATGTAAACAATATACCCTGCCCTTGCATCAGTCGACAGCTACATTCCATTCAAAGTTAAGCAGGATAATTTTACAGAAACTGAGGTGGTGAGAGGTGAAGTTGCGGTAAACTGCCCAAGGTCACCCAACAGTCTGGCAGAAAAGTGGAAAATACTGATTCAACAGATCAGTCTGTACCCCTGCTCCATCTTGGGAGCCTGAGCCAAGCACCCAAATACTGCAGTACCAAGTAAAGACCTTTTTGTGTATAAATAAACACACAGAGTTCTCTGTGCCATGCTGGGTACAGAGAGGTAGACCAGGGGGAAGGATGAATCACAAGGATTCATGTGCTGTCGGTCTTGGCCGGCTCACAAGGGAGCAATGTACTGAGCCCTTCAGCAAATGCAAATCTTGGGCATTGTTCCCTTCTTCCTGTGTCTCTCACACAGCCCTGGTTCCCTGAAGGAAACCGCCTCCCCCATTTGCCTTGTACTGATAGAACAGGGAAGATAATGACCCTCTCAACCATTACTAGTGGATCAGTACTGAATAGGGCTGATTTCTCTCATGCTGAAGCAGTTTTTAATGTTAGCTACCAAGAAAAAGTGTAGGACAGGACTCCAAATCATCCAGGAAATTATAGGAGGACTTGGTAGAGCAGCTGGACTAAATCACAGCTCTTGTTGCATTACTTTCCACCTAGTTAGCTTTGAAAAATATGCTCTTAAAATAGGCTTTTATTAAGGGGGAAAGTATTTCTACCAGTCAACCACTAACTCATCAGCACCTTCAGCATTTCCCCACCTTGACAGAGCAGGTAGGAGGATGGAGTGGGTGCTGTGACCCCAGCAGACTGTGTGAATTCCCTTATTTCAGATGGTGCTCCCTACTCCTACATCAGTTCCTGGGACCCTGCAGTGCCTGTAGCCAGCGACTGCTTGCATGTGATCAGTGCTTAGAGGAGACTGGAGAAGGGGTGAGGTGTGCAAGGCCAAAGTAAAGACGAAATTTAGAGACCTCCACTTATGCCATGCAATTCTCCCAGAGCTCATGGCCTAAAGAGGGGTAAGCTCAATGCTTTCGTTCATCTCTGTAACAGTGAAGAGCATGCATGGTGTCTATCTGTCCTTATTTTAGGCTGAGTGTACAGTACAGTCAGCTTTTAAAAACCCCACTGCTTTTCAATAGTTTTACTCCTCCTATTTCCTACAACGCACATTTGGTCATTGAACAGATTTTTAGCTTTCCCCCCACCAATATTTGGTGACAATAGGTAAACAAAGAGTCTGTGTGGTGCTGCATGTTCCCAGTGTTTCTCTCCTGCAGCAGTGCTCCCAGCAGGATTTGAGAGGAGAGAGCAAGGCTGTTAGAGCAGCGGACACCACTCACCCATCCCTGAGTGCCAAATCCATATCCCCACAGACTGTCATCATCACTTCAGCTAGTTTTCCCATGTCCCAGCCTGAGATTAAAAAAGGCAGCTTCCATCCTCTGTTCTCCTCTTACCCTTCAGAAAGCCTGGCAGGTGCTGTGTTTATTGCAGGAACAGGCACAAAAACAGTCGAGCAGTGTTTCGCTTCCAGCTTTCCTTTGTACGGCGGCTCCTGCACAACCTTTTCACGGGGTACTCGGGTTTTGCAGCTCCTGCCAGCACGGAACTGTGCTTGTGCCAGTGCAATTTAAGTGGAATATTTCATTAAGAGATCAGCAGCAGGCACATGGAAATGACAGCGATCATTAAGTCTGCATTACTTTGTGTGCATTAGGGAGCGCGTAGAGGCCCCAGGCACTGACAGGGCTGCACGGCACAGGGGGAAGCCAACTCTGTGTAAATCGCTTTAGTCTGCCCTGAGACGGACTGTGTGCCTTAACCGTGGGGTGGCCAGGCTCTGGTATCTGTTCCTAGGTGCTGAGATGCCCCAATAATGAGCATGACAGAAGAGAAAGGAGACACCAGGTGAATTTGCCCCCAGCAATGGTGAGCGGTTGATTCACTCCGTTTCTGACCCCCGAGCAGAGGTACTTTTCATTACACAAATCCCTGCAGCGTGATTAGTTTGCCTAATACTTGCCCTGCTTTTTCTCAGGGCAGGATACAAATCCTGGTGCTGCCATTGGTTGGCAGCATCAAGGAGACGGCGAGATGTGTGTGACCACCGTGAGATGGTTTCCCTGTTACTGCAGGGGTCTCACACGTGGCTCCTTGCACTGCCCAGGGCGGAGTGAGTCTGCTCCCCACAGCGCTCTGTGAGATGGGTCAGAGTCACCAGATGGGCTCAGTGAGGAGAATGGGAGAAGGGGAAATGAGAAACTGCCCAAACTGCTTAGGTTTAAAAAGTTTATACTTGACCTTTGCACAGGCAAAGTCCCAGTTGTATTAAAATTAATTTGATCAAGCAAATGATTTGTGGCTTTCTGTTCTGAGCATGAGAAAACTGCCTTAAAACTGAGTGTGTTGGGGAGATAGTGACCCTGGCCAAGAAGAGCAACTTCTGCTGCAGAACCTTGAGCTTCCTTCTGGTGTGTAGCCGTGGATGGTGCTGGGTGCAGTGAGGTTTCTTAGCGTTACTGCTGCAGGGAAATGTTACAGTCACCTACAATGCACATAGAGATTCTAATCTACATCCCGTTCCCTCCTTAACACATTAAAGATATCAGCCAGTGTAACTGTGCCACCTTTGAATGCACTTATGCTTCAAATGGGCTTGATTTATAAGTGCTTTTATTTACATCTGCTGGCTTCACACCTATGCTGAGGTGTAAAGGGTTTTTCCTGAATGCTGCTAAGAATAGTGCTGGTACCTCTTGAATGCAGTATCATTAATGTCCTTATCTGTAATATCTCCTCAGGGAGGTCGGAAATCACACCAGGATTTTTTTTCTGGCCTTGTTCTTTAGTGGCATGTTTGGTGAAAAATATTGCCCCCCGTTGTGGACTATCTATATATCTAAAACCAAAAAAATAACGTCTGCATCCTCGCAGATGATTGAACAATCCCCTCTTCGTGATGTACTCAGGGTTTCTGTTGCTGAGACTGTCACCTGCTGGCCACGGAGAAGCTCGCCGTGATCTCGGGAACAACCTCAGAAGCTGATGGATTAAATGCTCGGGTTTGCCTTCAGAAACATTGAGATGTTCCTGGTTTATCTAACTCTAAACAGGATGGTAATTCTGTAAATGGAGGCAGACCAGGAAAGCTTCCTCATTTATAAAACGTCTAAATTTAACGGAGTTTCCACGCAAAGGAAACCAGGATCTTATCACAGTGAACATGGGGGGTAAAATGTTGGTCCCAGTCAACTCAACTAGAGAAAACTAAGCCATGACCAATAAGCACGGGAAAGGGGGGGGAAAAAAGGAAAAAAAAAGACTGGTTATCCTGCCTCTGGTGGATTTTTGCCACATTAGACCATGGATGCAAGACGACCTTAAGAAAGGGTCACATCTTTGTATTGACCAGCAGAGCTCAACAGGAATCAAAGGACCTTTGCTGAAGATCTACACTACAGCTTTCACAGGAAAGGAGAAGAATTTCTCTGAAAAGCTCTTTCAGCCCTGTCCTTGTCCTGCCCTTCCATCTGTTGTCACTGATAGCTCATTTTCTGCCAGTTTTTGGGCCAGAATCTCAGCTGGTGTAAATCTGAGCAAGTTGGAATTCCCATCTGGACTAAGGGATTGCAGGGTGGTTTATTCTCCTCATTCTGGGGAGTGCCCCCCTGTTCCCCCCCAGACCTGAGAGCAGGTTAGTGCAGTGCCTGAAATGCACTGTTCAGTTGTGATTTTTCTGTTTCAGATGCAGAAACGAGTTCTGTTGTGCTGAACTGCACCTGTGATTCCAGTGGATCACCACTCTCTAGAGTTCTTCCTAAAAATCTGTGGGTTTTTCTTACATAATTGAGCTGTGTTACCAGCATCCTGCAGGACTGCTGATAGGAAAGGAAAGCTGGTGCCATAGAGGAGGCTGTTTCATTACAATTATCCTCAGCTCACTTGGTGTTACACAAGGGCATTGCTGCCTGAAA
The DNA here is from genome assembly GCF_000691975.1 of Corvus brachyrhynchos. NCBI lineage: Eukaryota > Metazoa > Chordata > Aves > Passeriformes > Corvidae > Corvus > Corvus brachyrhynchos. The sequence goes on along the minus strand of NW_008238321.1, from coordinate 12,022,416 downwards.
GCATGTCTAAAGTAACCCTCAAGTTCAGTGCCACATGTCATACTGAAACTTTAAAGAAGAGATTTTTTAATGGATGTTTTTCCATAAGCCTCTTAGTTCACATCTGTAAAAAATAGATTTCATGCACTTTAAAGATATTTTTGACTGTGTCTGGAGTCAATCCCTAGCACTGAAGTTATGCAAAATGGCCATATTTTTATTTCTTATTAGAAATTGGAATTATTTTTTTGGTGAGGTTTTTTTTTTTTTTTTTGTTGGTTGCTTTTTTGGGGTTTTTAATTTTCCTCCTTTGTCAGGGAGTGAATTATTCAGAACTTAGAGAATCTTTGTGGTGGGTGCTTAG
>NW_008238321.1:12014586-12021918 GCF_000691975.1 Corvus brachyrhynchos | reverse complement strand
TGACCAAATGGTCATATTTTTATTTCTTATTAGTAATTTGAATTATTTTTTTGGTGAGGTTTTTTTTTTTTTTTTTGGTTGGCTGTTTTTTTGGGGTTTATAATTTCCCTTTATTTCCCGTCACTCTGTTCTTGTGCTTGGACACTTACAAGCTTTATTGTTGTTAGAGAACACTGGGTGCCTGGATGTCTGTCTTATGAAAGCAAGTGGCTGCTTAAAAAGAAAACCAGAGAGATTAGAGGCTGTGTGAAATTCCACTAAATTCAGTGAAAAAGCATAACCTCAAAGAAGTTAGGATCAGATTTCAAATGCATATCATGAGAGACTTTTGACTGCTGGATTAATACAGGATGCTGAGTCTCAGTCTCCACCCCTGTACAGGACAGAAAATGCCATTTACCTCCCCCAGAGTTGCCTCCCTACCCACTTCTCATGCACTGCTGTAAGGAGCAAGGCTCTTCAAGGCCATTCTGTGCCCAGAGGACTTGGAGAGCTCTGGCTCACAACCAGGTAGACCCTGGGGCCAGTTCTCAAACACCAGCAGGGAGAAACCACAGCCTCTCCAGCTTCATTGAGAATAAATGAGGCTTTGCCTGAAATGCTCTTTTTGAATTTGTGAATGCTAAACTAGAAAAAATCCCCGTGGCTTCCTTCTCTGCCTCCCACCCACATTTCTCAGCAAATGATTTCCTCGGAGCTGGTGGGATCTCTGTTCAGGCAGAGGATGGTTGGGAAGCACTGCTGCCATAAGTCCTGTACAGTTTGGGAGCGTGGGCTCTCCAGGGCCATCACACAGCCTCTGCAGTGCCAGCTATCACTTGATTTATCACATGGAGATAGATTCCCTTTAAAACTGCTCTTTCTCTGGTAGATTTGCTTTGCACCGGGACCTAGCGTGAGTTAATATTCTTGTTGAGGGTAAATAAAGGGCAGTGGAGATTCTAGCCTAAAGAATGTAGCCTGCGAGTTTTATCCCTGCATTGCACATACATTTTAATGGTCCTTGCTGTGTGTTTTATTGAGGCTGAGTCATAAGCAAATCTTAGTGCTTTGGAAGGAAGGAAATGGAGTTTGGGCAAAAACATCACACGTCACAAATGGAGCCAGCAAAGGGACTGCTCGAGCTGTGAGGATACAGTGACGTATCTCAGCAAAAGGGAGAATTGAAGGTCAAAAGGAGAGTGCTTGTGCTGCAGTACAGTTTTCATCACCTGAAGCTTGTCTGGACTCAGTGATGTTTCTGGTGACAGGGCCACCACAGTGAGACGAGCTGACCCTGCTCGTGTGCCTTCCCTCAGAAACAGTCCCAGAGTTACCAGGGACTGGTAACTAGACTTTTATTTCAGGGTTAGGATGATGAACCCTTGCCCATGGCTTGGGGCTCACACAGTTGCTGTTGCTGGGACTTGGTCAAGGCACAGTGTTTTTGACTGAGGTTGCTGAGGAAGGAGAGTGAAGCTCTTGTGTTATGGATGCAGGATGTTTCCTTGGCAGCTGCCCTTAGGAATGCTGCCTTTGGCTGGGGAGGAGAGGGGGGACCACACAAGCTGAGCTGGGCAGCCTGGGAGAAGGTGCTGCTTGCTGGGGACACTCAACCATGACTTGCAGCGTGCAGCACAGCTTCCACCCCGCAGGGTAAGTGACACTGGAGGGCACTGAAGTGCAGGAGAACTCAGGAGGTTCAAAGGGGGACCTCTCATGCCCTTTGTCACAAACAGTACCTTTTGTTCCCTGTTTCTTTTTGTGCTATGTTATGTCCAGTTCTGTTTGTGTTCCTTAAGGCAGGGACCGGATCAGGTGTTCTCCCTGAGCCAGGGCTTGGTGGCTGCCATTTCCCTGGGGTGCTGCTGAGCACGTACAGAGGGAAGATCGGAGACCTGGGCAGGACACTGGAGACAAGGGAGATCAGAGACTGGAGACAAGGGAGCCCAGCCCAGAGCAGGACCTGCTCAGCACAGGGAGCAGGACACTGCAGAGGCGTGGGCAGAAAGCAGCCAGGCCTGGGGCTCCCCAGGGGTCCACTTGGACAGGCAGAGCTGGCTGCAGCTCAAACACCACTGACTGGCAGCCAGGCCTTGAAACAGGGTAGGCAGAGAGCAGCGTGTTCTGCCACCAATAGTTTCACTTTGAATTTGTTTAAAAAGTTGTGTCTTTTTTCTTTTCCCCTTCAGGTGGTGCCTGGCCATTTGAGGTCAGGAGCCTTTTGATCTTCTTCATGAAACTCACCATGAGGGAGAGGTTTAGGTGTACCTAATTCAGAAACCTGCACCTTTCACCCCCTCTTTGGTGCAGGATGCCACTGCTGTCACACTTTGAGAGGCAATGAAAGGCCAGAGACACTCATTTATCAGGATCAGGATGCCTTTATAGGAGCCACTGCCCTGCTGACAAGAGCCCAAGCGTGCTCCCTCCTGCCTCTTGGGCAGGACTTTGGGTCCTTCCTCTGCCTCCCCTGGAGCTATGGAAGGGCAGGTTGTCCTCACTGCAGCCACTTGGAAAACTGGAGAGTCAGAGGCCTGCAATGAGACAGCAGCTTTTGAAGGGGCGCTCAGTGCCACCAGAGATGGCCAGATCGGTGGGGCTATGGATTAAATTATCGTCAGCAAAGCTACCTGGCAAACACAGCTGTGAAGATGTGGCCCTTTTCCTCCCCCTCCCTTTGGCCAGCTGATGTTCCTCCTCCACGGAACAGAGGGATTTTGTTTTGTTCAGGTTCAGGCTGATATTGAAAGGAGCTTTGGAGGACATTTGATGTTTTTGAGAGTCCTGGCCATCGAGGGTCAGATTCCTCCAGGCTCCTTCTGGTTTCTGCTCTTCCTTGGGGTTAATATTATTAATTATTAGGGAAGAATAAAAAGCCCTTTCTATCTTCAGGATCTAAAATGAAGGAACTGAACAGAAAGAAAATGATAAACTTCATTTTAGAAATATTAATGGTTGAATTTCATGAACTTCTTGGCCTTAAGGAACGGTGTCCAAACAGGTGCTGCTGCACAGGCAGAAAGTCTGTGGCTAAATGGGGTGTGTGCACACAAACTGCCTCTGCACACCCCTGGAAGGGCAGCACCCCAGCCCTGGAGGGTTCCCAGCTGGCAGGCAGGACCAGGGCCCGTGCCTTGGAGTAGGAGCTGGGCTGCCACAGCCGGGGCTGGGAGCCTGAAAGTGCATTCAAGGTGCTTGATTTTGCAAACGTGGATGCAAGGAGCACTGTGTTTGGTTAGCAAGTCCCTCAGCTGTCATGGCACTGCAAGTAGTGTCCAGCTCTGGCCTGGCCAGTGGAGGGGTCCCACTCCTGGGGGGGTGTGAGCCCCAGCCTCCTGCAAACACAGCTCCAGGTGCTGCACACAGCTGTGTACCCACATAATATTTATACTTTCCTAATCTGGCAGGTGAATTTGTATACCCATGTGGGAAAGAAACCCCCCAGCTGGGTTGAATCATTGTTTTGTTTGTATTTGGGAGAGAATTCACTCGCCTGTTGTTTGCCACTGCACCCTGAGAAGATGGAGGCCTCTGGCCAGCAGGATGAAGCGTGGCTTTGTTTTACTATTTACAGTGGCTGAAGAGCACGATGGTGAAGAGTGAAAAAGCATGCAAATAACTTGTTTATCCCTAGAGATGGGTGCTTTGTGCTGTCACAGGCTGTGCTGTTGACTTGACCCAGCTTTACTTTCCTGTAACTGGGGGAGCTGGCAAAGCTTGCTGAGGAAGACTCCTAAGCCAGAGGGCTTCTGGTTTCACAACAGCTCCACGAAGCATCACAATGCTTTGATCTAATGGTATCAATTGCATGAGAAAAGCAAGGAAGGTGGGAAATAAAGATGATAAAATAAAATCCCCAAGTGCAGGTTTGAAATCCCACAGCAAAAGTTAAGAGCAGGGTTGAGTAGACAAGGAGTGGGGGGGAGGAGGGTGTATGGGGTGAATAGGGAGGCTGGTGACTGACCACAAAAGATGGGGCTTTTACTAAAACATTATTTGCTGTTCAACCTGAAGAGACTTTTCTATGCTGAACCAGATCTAAAAAATTGGGGTGAGTTTAGCATTTTGACCTAAACTGCTGCTAAGCACTGCACTGAAACCATCAGGCTGCATCCCACCCAGAGCATCCTCCTGTGCTGGTCCCTGGGTCTGCAGGGATACCCCTGGCATCTGTCACTGGCAGCCCAGTGTCACCCAGCATTAGGAGCATATTCATGTCACTGCTCATGGCCTCGCTGTGGGTTTGTGCAGAGGTGCTGCAGAGCACAGTGGGCTCTGTACTGCACCACAGCTGCCGGATCCCAGTTCCCAACGTCGGCACCTGGGGATGGGGACGGCTGGCTCAGAGGTGAACTTGTGTTTGGTCAGCAAGGCGCTTGTGCCTCAGGAGGAAATGGATGATCAACTCACTTAGATGTTGTTTGAAGCTAAATGAGCCCAGCCTCTCTCATATGAACAATTCTGTGCAATGTTTCTTCTGTAAATCTGGCAAGGCATTTGCTGTGTGTTACGGTCCTACCTACCACTGCAGTTCATGCATTTATTCCTATGGCAGTCCTGTGCATTTGGGAGCAGAGATGTGGGGGGTTTGTGGGGAGTCAGGATGCTTTCAGGAGAAAAGCAGGCTTTGGTTTGTGTAGTGCCTGTGCACTGCCTCATGCTTACCACCCCTGCCCAGCATTTGCTTTGCTTTAACTGAGGCTGGGCGTGATTGAATTGTGTCTTTGGGAAAATGCAAACGAGAATCATACTGGGTGTTTGGTGTCAGTGTTAACAGCAGAATAAAATGCTTAGATAATCCTTCAGAAGGCAGTTCTCCTATTCTAGAGAGTTTAACCTTTAAAGTAAAATAACTTTGCTGGGAATCTCAGCCAGCTTGGAAAAAGCCCATCCACTGTTCTTAACAGGAGGGAAGTGCTGGGCTTACTCAAGCTGCAGTGGCTGCATCACCTGTCCCAGACTGCCCAGCACGTACAGCTGGGAGCACACCCGCACCTCCCCATCGCTCCTGCGGGACTGCCCTGGGGCTCTCCTGGACGGCTGCGCTCAGCCAGGAGGGAACGATCCACAAATCCCCGCCTCACCTCGCAGCAAGCAGCTCAAGTGTGCGAGGAGCTTCATTAATTAATGCTCGTAAGACGGCGAGCTCTCCCGAGGAAAGCAGCCGGGCGGGGGTGGGGATTTCTGAGTTTTCATTAGAGCTGCCTGAAAAACTTTCTGTCAAAATACTGAGCAGTGTGGTTTGTGACAGCTGGATTCGGTGCTCCTCCCCTCAGCCACGCCGAAGATGTGGATTATTGAGGTGTCTGCACAGTCAGGAGCCAGAGATCAGCCCCAGGTGCCCACCCAATACCTGTGTGCCTGAGGTAGGGCTGCTGTTGAGCACATGACTGAATTTTTCCACCAGGAACCCAGCAGTTTTGCCTAAGGGTGGTGACTGTTCTAGTGTGGACAATCTAAATTCAATATTGTGACTTAAGTCATACTCAAATTGCATTCATTTCATTAAAAAAAAACTTCTGAAATAAATGCACTTTTGATTGAAGATGCTCAAAGTTGTTCTCTGCACCTCTTTGCAGAAGGCGAGGGAAAAGAATGTACACACAAAAAAAAAAAAAAAAAAAAAAAGGAAAAATAGCAGAACAAAGCAAAACAGAAGAGTGCATCTCCCGTGTCCCAAATTCCTGCTCTCCTGCCTCTCTGTGAGTGCTGGGTGTCCCCACTGGCCCAGGCAGTGTGACGTGCCAGGCACTGCAGCCTCGCTGCTGGGAATCTCAGAGAGGGAGTCCTGCCCAGGGGCTGACAGTGAGCTGATGTCCAGGTCTGGACAAAGCCCAGCTCTACCCAAATCCAAGCAGGAGAAAGCTGCTGTCATTTCTGTGCCAGCTGAATTGCTGGGCTGGAAAAATCATTCATGTAAGTAAATGATTAGTGACTGATTGGCCTCTGTGTGGTGACTCCATGGTCACCATCAATAACCCTAACACAGTCTGTGATCCTTCCAAAAAGACCATGATTAGATGATGTCAGCACAGCCTCCCAAGTCCAAGGCTTTGACAGAAAGTTTTTCAGTTTTTCATCTCATAAATTCAGAAGATTTTCAGTCCAGACAACACTTTAGTAGCCTATGTGGGCATTGGGGGACTGCTGCAATGAGCCTTGTAAAATGAAATGCTGACTATAAAAAGGAACGAACAACTGTTTGCCTTCAGCATTCTGGAAGTTGTATTAGGCCAAAATAATTTTAACAGATGTGGTCAGATCCCATCTCCTTTTAGCATGGAGTTAGTAGCTTTGCAGTTACTGATGGCAGGGGTGAGAAGAGCCACCTGCCAGGACACACGGGACATGGTAGCAGAGTAGGGAGATGAACACAAAAAGAAACTACAAAGTCTTGCTGTCAGAGAGAAGTAAGGCTGCAGTGCCTGGTCAGGTGGAGTGAACATCTCTTTGCTTTGCAAACAGATCGTGCCCGAGGTTATCTAGCCCCTGATCTGGCTTTCCCTGAGGCTGGTGCCAAAGTGCCCCTTGGGTTCACCACTGCACAACAGGCTCCAGCCTGTTTCATCTGTAAGTGATACTCTGCCCCTGCAAATGATCCATGTGAGCAGTCAATGTGATTCCCTGTGCCAGCTCTAAGGCTGATCTCATGGGGACTTATTGTGCCAATGCTTTTAGAGAGCAAACTTTTGGGCAGAAGTCATGCAAATGTTCAGATTAATTTAGATATGCAAGTAGCCCAGGAAAATCAATGGAATCACTTAGATGATTAAAATAACTTTGTCCAAAGTGTTTTTAGCCTCTGTGCAGGTCCCTGGTCTGTATGGATGGCTTGCACACAGATCTGCGCACTTGGAAAGATTAAAAAAGAACATTTTCATTAAGAGAACTTGCTCTTCTTGAATGCAGAGAAGGTGACTGAGTAAAGCAAGTTTTTTTTTTTTTCCCACTGGTATGTGTTGTGCCCGGGTCCTTATGCTCCAGTATACAGACACTGTCTGTGAGAGACATGAAACACTGTTTGGTGAGTCCCTGATGCTTGCCAGTGTGGTTTCTTTATTTTCAGTAGCTCCTGGATAAGGTCTGAATCCATCCATGTGCAAAAGATCACAGCTGACAGAGAGGGGAGGCATGCATGTGTTCCGAGACATGTGCCTGGGGTGGCTGTGGTTATATAAGGGCTCCTTTGCCATGGCCAGTTACATAAAATGGAAACACAGGAGCGGGAGGCAGTGCGTGAGTGCAGAGAAGGGATCCGGCTGCAGCACTGGAGCGTGTGTCACTGCAGGTGCTGGGAGGGAAGCAGAGGGAGGGCCACCAGGTTTTTACACTTAGGGCTGCCCAGGAATG
>NW_008238321.1:11987302-12014564 GCF_000691975.1 Corvus brachyrhynchos | reverse complement strand
TGAAGTGGAGTGGAGAGCGTCCGGGGGCCAGCCACACGGCAGCGCCTCTGCGGGCCCGGGGCGCAGCGGGGCCAGGCAGCAGCACACGAATCAGATGTAGCCTTTGGAAATCTCCTTCTTTTTGTTACGTTTTTAACTGAAATGCGTTTAGTGAGCTGCAGGACACAGGGCAGGGGCAGTTCAGCCGCGGCAGCAGCAGGAGGGGGCAGTGCCAGTGCTGGTTTAATGACATGTGTGTGTCCAGGGAGGACAAGGCAGGAATGGCCAGTGGAGTGAATGGTCCAGCTGTGGGAGCTCAGCCCCCAGGGAAGGATTCACTGCTCTGAAATCGCTGAAGCTGGCACAGGACGTTGAGAGGGCTTTTCTCAGTGAAAATGAAGTTTAGAATTGCTTGGGCAGGCAGTCGGTGATCAGCCCAAATCCAAACATGGGCTCTTCTCAGCGTACGAGGACCGCTGCAGCGTGCTCACCTGTTCCAGAAGTAACGCCCTTGCTCTGGCATCACGGCTGCTTCACTGGTGCAAGGGCACTGAGCCTGCTGGTGGGAAGGGAGGGAGAACAGAGATTTGTGCCACTTGGCCTGCCCTGCTGAATTTCAGACAAGAGGTCAGAGATCTCCCGTGAGAAAGCCATAATGCATGTGTACTTCTTGTGTTTCAACCTATGTCAGCCTTTCCAAGTGTAAAGACCAGCACTGTGTCCAACCAAAGGGTCACAAGGGGCTAAATTTTGTCCCTAGAGTCAATCTATCATCCCCTGCTGAGCAATTTCCAGCGAGCCATGCTGTCTGTGCAGCTTGTGGCACGGGCTCAGGGTGCAGTGACCGCTCTGTGACATCTCTTCTTCACGAGGCTCCTGCATTTCACGTTTCACTGCCGAGGGCCACGTCTGTGTCCTCCTGTTGATGCAGTGACCAAGTCCAGCAGCAGGAAGGAGCACCCAGGTGTGGGGTGGATGTCAGATTTGGTGGGGTTTGAAGAGGTTGCCTTCTGAGGGGGAAGCACACATTTACCAGCTTCTGGTTGATAAGCACAGGGGTGAACCGGGGCGCTGGGGCTGCTATCGCCGCCCTGCCCGTCCGTGAGAGCCGGGCGCGGTGCCTGCCCCAGCATCCCCGGAGCTGCGGAGCAGCCTGCCCGGCTCCCTCGCGTTCCCGGCAGATGGTGCTGCGATGCCACCGAAAGCTAAGGCGGAGCAGAGGTTCCAGGGAGGCTCCCTGCTCCCTGTGCTTTCCCCCACGGTCTTCCAGTTGAATTGGAGTGGGTTGTGTTTTCCCCACAGCAAGCTGCACAGATTTCCCTGGCTTCAGTGTTTGTCCCTACCAGCCCAAGAGCATCTGGCTGGCAGGACCCAGCCTGCAGAGCTCCCACCTGCCGTGCTCACTCCCTTTGATGCATCACCCTGCTCCTGCTGAGCCGTGACCCACCACAGATTCGTGCTGGGCTTGGTGGGGCCGTCGCTGCTGCAGTCCGGGGATGTGGGAGAAGCTCAGCCAAGTGCCACCAGCATGGGGGCTTCAGCCAGTGCCCTGTCACACTGCACAGCTGTGGCTTGGCACTGCCACCCCTCCTCCTGGCTAAATGTCGCTTATGTTGCTGAATCTTCTCTTCTGTGAGATAGTGGTGGGGCTTTTGCTGTCCCAGGGCTTTGAAGCCTCATGGGCTTTAGGGCTGGCAGCAGTGGAGGCTTCACATGAAGCTGTGATGGGCAGCTGTGCTGGCAAGGAAGCTGGGATGTTTTGGCTCATGGAGGGATGTTTCTTGTGTCCTAGATCTTCTTTCCTGACTCCTTTAAATCTTCTGGTCATTCTGAAGGGGTGATAAGATCCTGTTGCATGGACCCTCTCCAGGAGATGTTTCTCTAGCTCTGCAGCCTCTGGAGACCAATAAAGGTCAGGTACCACCTGCAGCCTGGGGTGCCACCCACCTCTCCTGCCAGGGCCTGAGTACACTAACAGGTCTTGATTGTCCCTGTTCAGCTCCACCTGGGGCCTCCCCCAGTGAGGGCTGGGAGCTCTATTTAAGCTCAGCCCAGGAGCTTTGCCTTTTTCCTGAGTCAGACTGTAAAGGTGGATGTCTTCAGTTCAGCCCCAGCCATGCCTTGCTTGGCCAGGGAGCTGCTCCCTCACTCTGACGGTGCCTGGTGATCTCAGTAAAGCTCACAACGATCTGGTGAGTGGTAGAGAGCTTTCCCCTTGGTTATGGGGTATTTCTTTGGGGATGTGCTCGGGGCTGAGCACCCAGCATGGCACCAGGGCTGCTACTGGGACCCTGTGTGGAAACTTGGATGCAATATCAGCTGTTCATGATTTTTGAAAAGCTGTTGGGGTCAGCATGTGTAAGCTTGCTTCTCATCTTCTTTGTTTAAAGCTGATATCCTTCTTTTATTCCTCTTTCTCTGAAAGATTTGGTACTTTCAAAACCGTTCACAAACACAGTAAGTAGCCTTTAGGGACTGCCAGAGAGTGATCCTGGGAACCTGAACTGAAATTGAGCTTTTTTGATAAGGGTTGGCGACTCAGCTTCTTGCCTTGGTCTCAGTGAGTGCACAGGCAAAGCCAGCAGGGCTAGGTGACATCTCTACAGTGAGCAGGAACTTTGTGGCTGCGCTGAGGGAGAGTTCTTGCTGGCCTTAGCATAAGCAAGGGGGTACCTGTTAATCCCCAGAGCCTGCATCTCATGCTTGAACTCAGAGATGCAGAGTCTTGTGAGAGGTGGTAAAGGCTCTGTATCCCTGCAGTCTCAGCCTCACAGCTTTGCTGCAGTGGGGTCTGGGGAAAGGCCCCTCCATGGTGGCAGGCAGAGGGGTAGTGTGCACCTCGGGGTGATCCCTGAAGAGGGAATCTATTGAAATAGCTTTAAACTACAAGGGTGGTTTTGCTGTGGAATCTGCAGCAAGGTGTGGGTGCTGTCTGGGGGGGCTGGAGCAGCCACTGGACCACAGCAGGGAGGGCAGTGGGTGCCACCTGTGTCACCTGGCCTCAGTGGCACAGGGCACGGTGTCTCTTCAAGCGTGTGGCTGAACTGCTGCACCCTGGGGCACCTGTTGTGTTGTGTTTAACACAGCCTGGCTCTGGTCTAGGAAAGGGTCCATGGACCTTCCTGTCCTTGCTTCCTTCAGCCTCCCCTGCAGGGAGGTGCTCCCTCGCCCTGGCTTGGAGACAGGGAAGTTCCCCTCTCTCTGCACACTGAAATCGTGCCTGCTTTTGGTACAGCCTCACTCAGGAGTATCTGCAGCCTGAGCATCCCTCAGGAAGGTGGAGAGGATGGTGTCTGCCTGGGGAGGACTCTAGAGGTGCTGTGTGGGATTTGGGTGAAGCCTGTGCCTAGCAGGGTCAGGAGCTGACGGCCACAGGGAGCTGGGGCACTCTGGGCTCTTACATCCACTGGCCTCTAGAAGAACTCTTGGTCCTTTCATAGGAGGGATTGAGAGGTCTGTTCCTTCCTCTCTATCCCCAAACAGATGTTGGGAAGGATCCTGGTGTCTGGCCTGGCTGTGGTGTGATGTGAATTACGGTGACATTAATCCTGGAGAGGTGGCAGGGCAGGGACAGCAGCTGTGGCAGGGTGTTCAGGTGCAGCAGCAGAGGGCTGTTGTCTGTCTTGCTCAGGCTGATGTTTGTGCAGACCTGCACAAACACTCAAACCTGCTCACACGCCTTCCTCGTGCTCCCTGCGTGCTGCCTTCCGTTGCTGCTATGTCCTTGCACTCTGCCTGGTGATGGATTTACTGCTGGTGAACAATAATGGTGCTTAAAGAAGACAACAGGGAAAATATGAAAATACATTCAAAGAACTGAGCATTCAAGTTGACTTTACAGGGGTTCATTCTGTCGCTACCCAGCCCCTTGCAGAGCCTGCATCCCATCACCAGGGAGTGTCGCTGAGATGGGGTGATGCCTCTCAAAGCATCTGATCAAATCCAATTATTAAGAGCCTCAAAAAGCAGCTTGGGCATTGATCTGTGAGCTGGCAGCACTGTGCTGGCTGGACAGGACTTTGATCTAAACGAGCACCCCATCTTTCAGACCCAACTTCATTCTCTTGCCAAAAACTGAAATTGCCCTTTTGTATCTCGAGGCCATGAAATTAAGTGATTCCTTTTCAGGTCATGTGCACCCCTGCAAGGCACAGACTGGGCTGATTTTCCAGAAACCCGGGGGAACCCTTGAATAAATGCACAGTCAAGTGACTAGTTCCCCTAATTAATGCTGGCAGTAAAATTTGATCCCCACCTCCATGTAGAGGAAATGATGCTGTTATCAATTCACCCTGATTTAGTTGAAATTACCTTTGGTGTGTGCATGCCCATGCTTTGGAATAGTAACAACATTTTTGCTCTTTCCTCACGTGAATATTTTTCCAGTGGGTGCATCTTACTGATTTCAGAAAATAAAAAAACCAAACGGTTTTCAATAGTGTGTCCCTTTAGACAAACTTCTGTCTGCAGGAGATCCAGGCTACAAGCGGCCCTCGCCGGACCGGTTTGCCCAAGGGATGCGAGGGAAGCATCCCCCAGCGGGGAGAGCGGGGCTGTCCCGTGCCGGGGCTGGTGGCACCGGGTGGCACCACTGGATGAGGAGGGAGGGCTGCGCGGAAGAGACTCGGGAGCTGCCTCCGAAGGGACTCGGGGAGAGCTGCTCCGGGGTGTCTTCAGCTGGGGTATCCTCTGGCACAGCTTTGGCCTCTTCCTGGTGCTGGGGGTACGTGCATCCCCCGTGCTCAGCACATCTGAACACCAGAGCTGCCTCCGGAGCTGCTGTCCCAGCAGGGCAGGAGGACGGGCTGCTGAGTGTCTCTGCAGCTCTTTAATCCCTCGCAGGCACTCCGCAGTCTGCCTGGGTAATTAGCCCTCCTTGTGGAGGTAATTAGCAGCTTGTGGCGGGGGGAAAGGAGAGGATTTTCCTTTTCCTTCTTTCACTTTATCCCCTTTCCATTTCTGGCCTTTTATCTCGTTCTTGTCCCCCGTTACAAGGGCTTTGCCACAGGCTCGTGCACTGCTCAGAGCCAGCCTGCCCTGAGAGAGCTCACTGTGGGCACTGCTGCCAGGGGCACGGGCAAGAACTGCAGCCAGAGCTACTCAAAAGGGTTCTTCCCTACAAGGTTTTTGTTAAAATAGAATATTAGTCAAAGCCTTCAGTGGAACTTATAGTGGATGTAGTTTTTGAATTTGGAAAGCAATACTTTCTGGGGGTATTATGGTTGTAAATATTTCACGTCCCACTTGTGCAATACAACCCAAGTGTAAAGTAATGGAAAAATAGTGCTGGGATAGGAAGGGATAATAGACTACATGCAGAAAAATTGAGACTAATTATCATAACTAATTAAAATAAGGCTCTATAACTGTATAATGACTGATTAAAATTTTCTATAATGTTATGAGAAACATATGAAAAACCCCTTTTGTTGCAGGAAGAATGACTGTTGCCCAACTGTTCCTGTCTCCAGTACCATGATGCTCAGGAGCAAAGCCAGTGAACAGAGCTGTGCTGGCCTGCTGCTGGAATTGTTCTGGCACAGGGGATAGGATTGGCTGTGGCTCCTTTGGGAAGGGCTCAGAGCCTGCAGTGAGCCCTGGGATGGGCAGCAGCAGCCTGTGGGGTATTTGGAGCTCTGTGCATTTGATGAACACCCTTATTTTGGTGCAGGACCAGCCCAGAGCTGCCCAGGGAGGACCTTGGGCTGACTCAGAGAATGCAGTGTGAAATTCCTATAGTTACTGCTAATGTATTGCTGAAAGCTTAGGTGGTTATTACATTTATTCTATAAATACATTCTCCTAGTGCCCACTGTAATACTGTAACTATATACTAATAATATGTCATTATATGCTTAGGTAAGTTTTTCTGCCGCTGGTTCAAGCTTGTCCCTCTATGGAAAATCACTCTGAGCTCTTTCTTCATGATCTGCCTGCTGAGTCTGCTCCTGCCTGCCCAGCATTGACCCCAGCCTTGCCTGACTCCCATCCTGCTTCCTCTCCCTGGGAAGGGCAGTAGCTGAAATACAGTGCAAGAAACTTATTTTCCCTTAAAATATAAAACACGCCAGTGATGTATAGCAGTGGCTGCTCTTGATGTCAGTGAATGCTTATTTAGGTTCAAATGTGTTCAGCTTTTTGACTTCCCATTCAGAAAACATGGGACAGGGGATAACAATGGATGAGTAAGCACAAGTTTTGGCAGCTGGAGTTAAAGATGTCACCAGAGATTAGGCAGCAGGAGCTTTTTAAGCAGCTCATGTTCTCTCTGTAATGGCATAGAGTATCAGTTACTGCACTGGCTTGACTGTCACACAGGCTATCAGGACCATGACTAGGCAGTTTCTCAGACTTTGCCTGTCAGCAGAAAGATATGCTCTTGGCATCTCTTCCAAAATAGCTCCCTGAGACTTTGTTTTGGGGAGAGACAGATGAAGTTTTCACTGATTAGAAGAGGGGGACTTAAGAAACCAAATGGCAGGAGTGATAAAAAGTGATGCATGATGTTGGAGTGGAAAAAGCTAGAGGCTGCAGGGGATAGGGACTCAGGTGGGGGTGGAGGGACTCTGAAGTGAGGATAAAGAAATAATTGGCACTGTGTGTTCATCCTTTCTTCCCATTTTGCTCTTTGCCTAACCTCTGGTTGATGAGACAGACTGACCCATCCTTGTACCAAGAGGTTATTTCTTTCAGAAGGGTGGAAGAGACACTGAATCACTGTGCATGCTGCTGGCAGTGTTTGGCACTGCCTGGTGTCAGTGACACTGGCTGGCCAGGCTGTAGCTGCTACTTTCCAAGGGCATTTCAGCCTGCTGGGTGTTGCCTCCTGTTCCAGCTGTCCTGAGCTCTGCTGTCTGCCGTGCAGATCCTCTCTTTACAAACTCATTGCTGAGTTGGAGCCTTAGCTTTAGGGAAAACAATTTTCAAACGAGACCCAAGGGGAAAATGTTGGGAATATTTCCTTGTTTCTGTGTTTTCTGAGAAGCAGGGGGAGCTCACCAGAGTCTGGTCCTCCTGTGTGCAGGTGCAGTGCTGTGGGCTGTATGTCTTTGGTTTCTGAGCCTCCCAGACATGAGCCCGCTTCCCTTCATCTGCTCCTCAGGAGAAGCACAAACAGTGAGTGTTTTGTGATGTTAAGTTGCAGTTGGTTCTTCATGTATAATCTTTTATTAGCAGAGGGAGAGCCCAGGAAAGCCTGGACTCCTTGAAAGGAAAGCTTTCTCCCAATTCTGTTGACCAAGGAAACTTCTCCCCACATCAGCCTTCAGCAGGCAGTGCAAGGTGATTTTTAAACCTTTTTTTTTTTTACCTTGGTGAGGCACAGAGCATATGAAGGGTACTGCTCTGGAACATCACTCTTTAAAAGCCTGGGTGCAGTGGGGGCACTGTGGTTTGTGCTGCTGCAAAGGTGCCCTACAGGGGTCTGCACAAAAGAGGCTTGAGTTAAACGAGCTGGTCCTCAGGTCCCTGGAGACTTGCTTGAGGGGTGGCAGGTTTGACAGCAGGTGGAACTTTGCCAAAACCATGCAGAGCACAAGCTGCTTGTCCAGGTGAGGCAATGGAGGCTCCAAGGAGAGCACAAAGGGCTCAGCTTCCCCACAGAGTGCTGGTGTCTGGCAGCTGTGCTGGCCTCGGCAGGATGTTGCATGGCAGGTATGGAACTTCGCTCTAAAGGAAAAAGAAATATAATGGTTGTATCAAGGCCACTGTCTCAAAAACAGTCTTGCTCCACTTAGATTCTGATGTACGGAAATTGATAGCTCAGCAGCCACCCTGGTCTGCCCAAAAACTGCTGCTGAAAGTCTCTCCAATCTCATTTTATCCAAATGTTCCCCATTCTGTGGATTTTTACCTTTTTCCTTTTGAATAGTGTCTGTTTTCACACCAGAAAGATGGGAAATGGGTGAAAAGACTCTGATAAGTGTGAATGCTGCACTAAGGGCCTGGTCTGAGCTAGGATGAATGCCCCAAGCTTGGCATGGGAAATGGGCTGTTTTGGGAGGATGGCACCTCCCTGAGAGGCTGCACATGATTCTGCTCTTATGATTGGCACCACCCCCACCCCTTTCTACCCTGATGTGGTTAGGTTTTCCATTGTGACAGTGCACACCAGCTTGCTACATATTTTTGTGTTGTACAGTCCATTTTAAATTAGGATGAACTGCAGCATTGTCCTCTCCCCTCTGCAGAGGTGCCTGGAGGTGTTCAGCAGCTCTTGCTACTCTGTGCAGTTTATCTCCTTCTCTCCACCTCCCTCTGCAGCCCATGAGCTGCCCTTCTGTGTGCTGTCAGTCCTTTGTGTGTCCCAGGCTTTGGCAGTGGTGCTCCCTGCCCTCCCCTCTGAGGGTGGTGGGACCAACCCCATCAGCTCTGCCTCTTGCTCTATTCACTTTATGCCATTAAATCACAGAAGGACAAGGGATGCAGAGTCCTAAGTGGCCCACAAAGCCAGGCCACCTGAAGTGTTTGCTGTGGTTCAGAAAGGGTCTAACCTTTAGACAGCAGGTTTGAGCTTTATTAAACAGCTGGAGCTATTCTGACAGTCGGCTCCCCTGGGCACTGGAGAGGGATGAAACCAGTCTGTGCTGCTAATTGCACATGCTCATCCCTCACTGAGAGCCAATATCTTTTAAGGGATCAAGGCCACCCCACTGCCTTCAATATGGGCAGGGCATGGCAGGTCACTACAGCATGCAGATGTAGTTAAGCAGCAGGTTTCTGCCCCTGTTCTTGCCTAGCAAAAAGGGCAGGGAGGGCTTTGGCTGTGTCTGGTTAGTGTGCCTTGCTAGGAGTTGAGTGAGGATGCAGAGAGGGCTTGGATGCCTGGTGCTGTAACTGGGGAGTAGGACATGCAGACCCCCCAGGCACCGTTCAGCTCCATGTCCTGGTGGCCCTCCTGGACCCCGGGGAGGTGTGGAGTGGATGGGCTGTGATGCTACAGCAGAGAGGCCTGGGCTACAGTGCAGGGGGGAAGGACGAAGTGGGGAGTGCAAAAACTGCTGGAGCATGAATGGACTCTGGGGTTTCCTTTGTGTTTTCTGGGTGTGCTTTGCAATGCTGAGCCCAATATGCTGTATTTGTAAATACAAATGCAATATAAATAATTATATACTAATACAGTGTTTTCTCTACCCCAAATCACTCTGCTGTAGTGTGAACTCCATCATGTTGTTAATTAGGGATGGACTAGTGAACCTCTGTTATTAAAATTCTTCCTGCTTCTTGCCTTTTAACAAACTACGGCATCTTTGAGCTTGTGCCAACTTCAGTTTTAAACCTTTGAAAACTCTCTAATCTTCTCAGCCTTTTTTTTTAATTTTTACTATTTTTAAACATTAAATATCCACTGAACAGAGGTCTGGATGCTGATTAGGATGCCTCTTAAAATGAGATCTATTTTTCCCCACGTATCTTACTTAGGGTCAGGAATGCTTAGGAGTTGCTCTTTCATCAGCCTGGTACTGAGTGGGAGTAAAGGTGGTGGAACAGCAGCTGTTTTGGACAGTTTAGAGTGAATGCAGCCCTGTCAGAGGTTTATAGCACATTATTCTCATGTGAATGTATCTGGAGAGGTCAGATGCTGTGCTTTGTTTCCTGTTAATGCATATTGGAAATAGAGCAGAGTTGTGATTTTTTCAGGGCAGGTGTTTGCCAGAGCCTGATCCTGGGCTCAGGGGTCAGGCATTGCATGCAGCAACACCTGCTGGAAAACAGAACTCAGTGGGGTTAACAGCTACTTGCCGATTTATTGAGAACAGTTTGGGCTCACTGTAGTTTTATAAGAGCAGAGTAATCTCTGGTGAAATTTTCTATGTCACCTCTGCATTTTGGGAAATCTATTACTTTTCTGCATAGAGGAGAAAGGCCTGAGACTAAAGTGAAGTTGTGCTTGACCTGGGTGAACCCAACCACCTGATGGTATCTCACATCACCTTAAGCATTAAACTCCAATGGGCATTTAAACAAATAAGACACTAAACTTCAGTTCCAAACACAGTCTTTCAGCAAGTTATTTTTTAGTCAAAAAGTCAGGTTTTGGTTTCTTGCATTTCCTTATGTAGGCAGGTCTGTCATCATTACTGCGGATCTGTTATTTTATTCTTGGGGGTTTTGTGCCATAGCAAAACATTATTTGGGGTGTAGACTCATAGAGATAAAAGCCAGGAAAGTTCCTAGATGTAACCCAGGGAAGGACCAGTGCTGACCTGTGTAAAGCTATTTGTAAGCCATTCGTGGCTGCTCTTGCTTTGTAATGTGCATGACTGAGAAGCAAGGACCTAACAAAGCTCCTGAGGCTGGAGTTAGAAAAGTTTCATTGACACTTCTAAACTGTTGCTGGGGCCCTTTATAAAAGTGTGAAAACACATCTTCCTCCCAAGATTTGCTGGGCTTTGTTCTTCCCTCTCTGGACATAGCATTGCATTAAGAAGCAGCAGCCAGGACTGTCTGACCCACTTAAGATGAAGCTAAACTCAAGAAAATGCACTGTCATCCCTTAACAGGAGCTGTAGAGGGGAAGCCAAAGGAGGGGTAACACCCCTGCTCTTCTCTACCTGCCTCAAGACTGATGGCACCACGTGCCTCTCCCCAGGTCTGCCACAGGACAGTGGCTCTGCCCTCTCACAGGGATGCCAATCAGAGGGCTTTGCTGTGATAAACAATAACTCTATCTTCACAGCTGGCAGCAAGAGCTAGCAGGCTCAAAACTTTCCCAGAGGAGGCGGTACGATGGGAGCAAGCAAAGTTAATGCAGCCTCCTGTTGCTGCCTTGGTGACTGCAGAGGTGGCCCGGTGGCTCAGGGTGGTGGGTGTGAGGGCAAGGAGGAACCAGTGTGAACGTGGTTTGTGCTGTCCTCGCTGAGCGGGCTCTGCTGGAGCCAGCTGATTTACTGCTGATTCGCTGCAGCCACACCACCAGCAGGAGGGGACTTGTCAGGTCCAGGCTCTTCTCCCCAGCTGGACTGGGCCAGCCAGGCTCTCTCCCGTGTTTCTGTTAATTCCAGCTTGACGTAGTTGAGAACTAGCTCAGGCACGATGCCTGTCTCCTACACCTGAGTCATGTACAGCATCTCCCTGGCTCCTGGGGAAGATGCTGAGGGGGCATCACCTTGATGCTGTGTTTGCAGCATCACCTTGAGCATGTGCTGTTTAACCTTCCTTATCAACACAAGTGCTCACCAAATCCTGAACCCCAACGTGCAGCCTTGCTGGTGCTAACACTGTGTGACAGAGCATCGGGACTCAGCTCAGATGTCTGTTCTGCTGAAGTTTGTGCTGTGTGAATATCCACGTAAACAGCCAAATTCCTCCCTAAAGTGAAGTCACCCTTGGCAGTGGTCAGCTGAGGAAGTCGAGAAGACACAATTAACAAGGTGACTTTAGCAGGCTTAAAAATAGGTCTGTGGAAGTCCTTTTAAGGACCTGGAAGGACTTGTGTCATCTTGCTGGGGGCTGTGTAGAGGAAAAAGCTCTATGGAAAGGTAAAATGGAGGACAGTTCTTATATAGCTGATCCTGATTGTTTTAAGTGTTTTGGGGTCAGCAGAGATCCGGGCTTTTCATTTGATTATAGCACTGAGCAGGTTGTTAATCACACAAATAAGAACCTTGTGATGCTTTTAAATAAACAATACATACAATTTAATGTTTGTGGCTTGTAAGCACTACAATCTTTGTTACTGTCTTTAGAGCATGGCAGTGTGGTTTATAGATTGGTGGTCCGTGGTGCTCTTAAATGCATGGGAGCTGTGCTAATGAAACCTGGATGCTCCTGTGGTGTCAGGGCTGGGCTCCCCAAGAACAAATCCTTTGGGTGACTTTCAGGCTCTTTCAGAAGCCTCTTGGGTGTGAAGTCCAGGTTCATATTTAAAGGTGTGTGTAGACCCATGTAATTTCAGAATGAGACACTTCAGGTTGTTTCTGAGCATGTGCTTTTGAGGAAGACACTGTTTTTATAGCCTTGGCATCCAAGTGATCACTGTGGGTGTGTGGCTCAGGGGTCTGAGACCCCTGATGTTCTTCCTGAGCTCTCTGAGAGGCACTGAGTAGAAGAAATATCACCGACTGAGCTGCTGGAGAGCGGGGCCCCATGACAGTCATTTCCCAAGCCAGTTGAAGTTAGGCAGCTGTGGTGGAGGTCTAACAACTTAGAGGACTCTCTCCTCTTTCCTTGCCCCCACAGGCCCTTTTACAGTAGTCTGTAAAAGTAAAGCCCAGAGCCTTTCACCTCGTGCCTTGTGAGGATGTCTTTGCCCAAGGTGTGTGGTACCCCGTGTGCTTGGCTGCCTGGCTGCTCTTGCTGTGTGAAACAGACCATGAGAATGGAAAGAGATTCCAGCACAACACTCAGTTTTCCTAGAGAAATGGAAAGTACCGAATGAGACAACAAGATGTTTCACACCAGCACAAAGAGGAAATGGAGCAATAAAATAAAATAAAATGGGATGGCAGGGACAAGTAGGAAAAGAAGCAGCAGTGTTGGGGACAGGTGTGTAAGCAAAAATCTGAGCTGAGACCAGAAATGCCTCTGATTTCTGTTCCTCCAGCACTGCGTGGAGTCAAAGCTGTGAGTGCTGCCCTGGTGCAGCAGGACAAGCCTTCATCCAGAGGCAGCACCTCGTGTCCTGTTCCTGGTCCCACAGAGCCACCCAAAGCCCTGTTCTTCACATTTCTTTTGGGGTTAATCACAGCAAGAGGAAATAGATTTGCAGCCTGCAGTCCTTGTGCCGAGGTCCTTTCCCCACATTTTGGATTTTATCCTTTTGTGTTTGTTATCCTTGCTTTAGCCACTTGCTTCCACCAGTAATGTGTGCTTTCCATGCCCAACTGTGCCAGACAAAGCATTTTATTTTCAGCAAAGTGATTCTAAAATCGAGTTTGTTTTATTCTCCATTAAATAAAATTTCCTTAGTAAGGAGGACACAATAAATTATGATCTGGGGATAAAGAAGTCATATGAAGGAAGGCAGAAGCTTTGTTTTCTTGGTGAGTAACATCAAACAGGAGCCAGTCTGAATGTGTGAGTCACCCTGACAGATAGCCAAAGACCTTGTGCACTGCTGGGAAACACCACTGTGGAGTGGGGAATGTGAGCATTCCACCCCAGGAACACCAGGACAAAAAACTTCCAGGATTTTTTTCCCAGGAAACATGTGACTGCTTTGCATAGCTGAGAAACAGGCAGAACATGTGAGTCGGTCTGAAGCAGCCACTGGGGTGTTAATCTATCTCTGAGGAGGTTTTCCCCCTCTTTCTCAGTTAAATCTTCCATCAGAGTGGTCCTGTCTTAATCAAACCTGTAAGGAGCTTGACTGTGCATTTCATCTCCCTGGGACAGAACTGTAAATTGGGAGCCTGTAGCTGAATTAACTTCCTGAGCTAAAGCACAGGAGAACTTTTCATTGGAAAGCGTGGCTTTGGTTCCTCCTCTTGACTCTTATTTTTACAAAGCAAACCCAAGTGCTGGTGTGAGACTGACTTGAAGGTGAAAACTAATGAGTAAAATTACTGCCTTAATGAAGAAAATGCTACTAGCAAGTTGTGAAAAGTGCTTTAATCATAATTAATAGAATAAAATGAATACTGAACTTAAACTCTTCTCAGGTGTTTTAATTAATTATTAAGTTTAATATCGGTTATGACACATCTTTGCATGCTCTCAAATGCCTGTGACAGGGCAGGCAGGAGAGCATAGCAGTTCTAGAAGCTTCTGTGATGACACATTCATAGGCATTAGGCTGGAGGGACCTTTGTGAGTTGCTTGTGCTATGCTGTGTAAATAACCACTGCAGTAAGATCAGAGCATGTGGGTCTGGGGTGCTGTTACATGAGGTGTAGCTGCCACTCTGACGGGGCAGGTGCTACAGGTGACTCACAAGCTATTTCTACTGTATGGTCAGTCTGTTTTGTACTGGAAGTGCAAGTTTTTCTCACAAGATTCATGTATCATCCTTTTAGAGTACTTCAGACCCCTGCAAAATATCAGCCAGGGAACGGTCTCTGAATTTTTTATTTTTTTAAATCCAGCGTGTGCTGCGGGATATTTCCAGAAATATTTGACTGCAAGATGGTGTCAGTGCCTGTGGAGGCTGGGGGGCAGCAGGTCTGACCCCGTGGCTGGCAGGGGCTGTGCTCTTTGGCCATGCCCAGCTCCCCAGTCCCACGCACGGGTTTCTCACAGCACTCTGCTCCACGTGGGTGGGTTTAAAGCACTTCTGGGGTGCCTGCCTTGTGTTTAGGCTTCCCTCAGAACTGCACAGGGCTGAATGGAAACTGGGAGACTTCCTGAGCTGCTCTGCAAGGGGCTGACAGAGGAGGGGGTTGTGTTGTCTCCCTTGACCCACAGTGTGGTAACACCCCTCCCAAAATGCAGGCGTGGATCTGAGCAGCTGGGAGACTGTAGGAATACTCCTGCTCCACCTCAGCAAGCCCTGTCCCGTGTGAGATGTGCCTTGCTCAGTTATGTTGTGCTTTCAAATATGTGCAGCTTCAAAAGGACACTGGTGCTTGTCCTGGAGGTTAAAAGATGGGAAATGTGAGGAAGTAGAAGCCTTCATTCAGTGAGCAGTGGGTGACTTCTTACAGGATTAGAGCTCCTCCTTAGTGAGGCCACCCTTACCTGTGCAGGAGGATGCCTGGGACATGAACAGTTGTTTTCACAAGGTCGTTGCCTTTGTCTACAGGTGCTTGTGAAGCCTCCTGTTTCATTGATCTGGTGGTGAGCATATTTGGAAGCATTGTTTGGACTCTACTGCTATTTTTGAAGCTCATCCTGTAAAACCAGAAAATCTCAGGCAGCTCCTTACCTCTTCCACTTTTTCTCTAACCCTCAAGCTTCCTTAATGCTTTCACAGTTGCTGTGGTCTTAGAATGTTCTACGAAGGTGCAGCAAACTGTAGGGAACCACTACACTTTGGTAAAAAGTGTGCTTTGAGTCCTCATATGCAAGTATTCATCCTGGGAGGATGACTGGGTTGTTATCTAGTCAGGGAGTAAACCTCTGTTGAATTACATGTCAAATCTCAACTGCACCAAATTCTGAATTTCAAATGCTTGCAACACAGTTCTCATAAACAAGTTACAGATCAGAAATTAGTCACTGAAACCATTGTGACTAACTTTAAATAACAAGATAGATATGGGGAGGGGTGGGGGGAGAAAAAAATCTGCTCAGAGATAATTTGCACGCTGAATAAAATAATATTAAAATTATTCATCAAGCTTATCAAGCTTGATTCTTGAGTAACGTTGTGTCATTGCTAGCAGGTGGTGGGAGAAATGGCACAGCATACCAGAATTAGTAATAGCCATGTATTTTTGATGCTACTTCATCTGCGTGGTTTATGTCCAGATGGTTTTGAAAATGGAATCAAGATAAAATACAACTTCCTGGATTAGAATTTGCATTCTAGTTAATGATATAATTCAAACTCATTGTTGTTAAAAAAAAAAAAATATCTAAATTTCTTAGGAAGATTATTAGATGTTGGGGCCATTCCAGCTTTATCTGGGTTTCTTTTTTAGCTCAGCATTGCACGAGAGCACCACCACAGGTGTGAGTCAAAAAGCCATCTTACCCTGGGCTTGCATACACAGGTTTTTCTTCTTGGTGCATATGCTCACCATGTAACTTTGCCAAATTTTAGCTGCTGAGCCTCAAAAGCTACAAATGGCTTCTAAAGGAAAAGATGTTTGGCTGACCTGTGGTAGCAAGCACTGTCAGCCTTGGTTCAAAGGGCACTTCAATGGCTGTCTTCCCATGAAGAGTGGTTGGGTAGCACAGTTTAGAACTGGATGCAGCAGGAACTTCCTGAGATGGTCCCAGCCTCACTTAGAGCAGTAATGTCTCATGGATTTTGAATTAATGAATTGTGCTTGCTGGGTTACAGTGTTCTCATTTACATGTCTGTAGCTTTTTGCTAATGCAATTCTGCTTTCAAGTAGCCTTCAGTTCCAGAAAACATCCTTTCAAGTTGCCTCAGTCTTCTGACCTGGTGTAGTGTTCTAGGATTTCTAGGCAATCTCCAAATAATTTCTTCTTTTCCATTTTAACCCCATGGGCAAGACCATAATCTTGCCTGCATACATCAGCAGTGCTCTTTTTCACAACTGTCATCTGAAAGTGCAGAGTTTTAGTCCCTCTTCTGGCTGAAGAACACTGGCTTTCCTATCCCCCTAGGTTTAGACATCTGCCAAGTTTAGGGTAGCTGTCTACACTCCTATATCCAGTAGAGAGAAACAGCTCCAGATCCATCATATTCCAAGGGAAGTGTCTGAATTGCAGCTGCTTGTGTGGTAACTATTTACCACTTAGTGAGGTGAGATGATTTTCACTGTAGTTTCCAGGTGAGCACAGCTGGGCACTATTTGCTATTTACATGGAGAAGAGGCCCCTGTGTTGTGTTTGCAGCCCTGGAGCATTACCCTGCTGCCCTGAGCCCCCAGAAAGGAGAGCAAGCAATGAACCTGTGCCCTTTTCCAAATGCACTCGGTAGAGTTTGTTCACAGGAATTTAAACCTCTGGCAAAAAAACTCGTTGCTGGGCAGAAGAAGAACAAAGCAAAATAACCTGTGGTGAGTGTGCTCTTGGGATGTAGGAAGCTGCCTCCCTGAACAGCTGCTGGGAGGCAGAGGAGGGTGGGGTGTCTGCTACTGAGCTGGGCAAAAAATGCCTGCTCACAGCCCATGGTAGTTGGCAGGGGGAAAAATACCCCCATCAGGCTGAGCTGAGGTGCTGTGGGTTTGTTTAACCCAGCTAATGGTTCTATTTCCAGAGGTTTTGATGCAAGACGTGTTGTAGCTTCTAGCAGAAGGATGAGTGGGTGTGTTAAAACTAAACTTGAGTGAGACAGGAAATCAGGGAGAAGAAAATGAACAAAACTGCTTTCTCAGAAAGGGTGGAGGGGCTTGTGGGAAATTCCCTTATCTCTGAAACTGGATTTTGAAAGCCACAACACTCATCTACTCCCAAACTTTTTCAGTACCTGTTATATTCCCTGAGTTGTCTATCAAAGAGGGGGTGTCTTTGGCAACAGATTAATACAAGTTAAAATAGATATGGCACAAGTCTCCGTAAAACATCTGCCTTATCCTTACATAATGAATTAACAAAGATGAGCTTGAAAGAAATGTAATAAATTATTCAAAAACCTCCTATGCTTTTGAAATGCTAACAAGTCAAATCCTTTGAGACTGCTTGATCAGATTATGGTGTATCACACAGTAAATCTAACTGGTTATATTCAGTCCTGAATTATCAGATTTACTAGTTTGGCCAAAATAATTTAAACAGTGCTGAAATAATGCCAAATGATTTTAATTAAAATAAATTCACACTTATAAAATATGGAACTCTACCCAAATTCTTTACAGTTTGGGAGCTGGGAATAATTGCCTCTTTTACCAGATCTCTGCTCAGCAGCAGTGCTCATGGCTTCCTTCTCCCTTTTTTTTGGGTACCCAGCTTGAGACTTCAAATGCCTCAATTTACTCAGTTGCCTGGGCCTTTCTGAGAACCAGTCTTCTCTAAAGGCAAACCACAATAAAGACTGAAAATTCAAATGGAGTTTGAATCTGTTTAATTCAATTACTTCTGACCTAAATATTAGCATGAAAGATACACTGAAGTAATTGGCTTCAGGCCCAGATACATTTTATGGGGGGGAGCTAAGCTTGCTGTAGGACCCACAGTGGCACCTTCTTTGTAGGTGGGTTAGGACAGGTCCTTGCATAAAATTCACTTGCGTTTAGGTCTGTGAATCACATTCTCCATCATGACCTAAACTGGAGAAGGACATACCTCCTGCCCCTTCCAGACACTGCTGTGAGTGGGAACACCTATAAACCCACAGGGTTTCCCCTCCACAGATGGAGCTGGGAAATGCCCTCCTGCCCTGCCCGTGTGACCAGCACCACCCCAGCCCCCTGAGCTGAGGGACACCTGCTTCTGCTCCCAAAGGGAACCTTGAAGGAGAAGGTGAGCAAGGGTTTTAAGGCATGACCAAGTTGGCCTCTGTGGAGATGATTAAAGTTTCAGCTGCAGCATTTCTGAGTGCAGCTCTGGAGGCGTTTTTGCTCTGCAGCCCCGTGTGGTGTGAGAACCAGGCATTAGTGGTGATTTGCTGCTGTGTGGGCTGTTAACTACTCAGAAGGAGCTGCTGCAGATCTGCCCATTGCAGATGTTACCAGGTCTTGCCTTACAGGTGATGTGAAAAGGTACAAAAACTTCTTTAGGCTCCTGCTGGCTAAAGATGCTGGTCCAAATCACCAGCAAGTGCAGATCAGTGCAGCTCCACTGAAATCAATAAAGATTGACTGACTGACTGTGGTGGAGGATCTGCACTGCTGGCCTTCACTGAAATTCTGCTGAAGTTACTGGGCACTTCACATGGGCTTTTGCTTGGGGGGAGGACAACTGAGTGGTTTGAGAGCAGTGAAATATTGATTTGGAGAGACACCACTGAGCAGCTTGTCCTAGTAATCAGTTCCAGAGCAACATTAGCATAAGTCATGATTAGGGAAGGAGCATGTCACTGTACAAGTTGTGCTGGCTGAGAGTCTCCCAAGATGGGGTGGAGAAGGATTGAGGCTTTTGGGTTTAGTATTTGGAGGAGGGTTGAGACACGCGGGAAGGTTTTGTTTAAAATTGCATCCATGTCACCAAAGACAGTGCAGTACACAAAGACAGTACAACGCAGGTTTGTCCCTGCATCTCTCTCCTGCTTTATATGGAAGAAGGCAGAGCTCCGATTCTGTTTCAGAAGTCTTGACTTGGGCTCTGGCTTCCTACCTGCCCTGAAATCATGAACAACCAACTCTGGACAAAGCCAGGCAGCGCTGCTGATGTGGGCATGGCTTCAGGGAGCGTGTCTGAAGCAGGACTCGTCTCTGCACTGACACTGCTGCTGATGGAGAATAGGCCTTACCAGAACACTTGCTAAACGTGTGCCTTGTGCATGGCAGTCATATTTGGCATGAGGAAAGCATCCAGTAATTAATCCTGCAGCCTCAGTGAATTTATACAGGGAAGTAGGAGAGCACTGTGGGCAGTGCAGGCTGTGCCAGCTGATTGCTGTGGGTTTGTAATCTGTACTCCCATGTGAACAAGACTGCAAAGACTTGGATTTGGAAGAAGGGCGATATGGAATTGTCTAAACAGGATGAGATTGTTCACAGGATTTATTGAAGTTCAAATCATTAGAGATCTGGCTTTAGGAAAGAGCAAGATTAGTCTGGTGACTTACAAATTATGGGGTCCTTGGCAATCTAAACTTCATAGAGGAATTAACTTTAGCAGCTGACTAACTCATGAACAGAAAAAAAATCCTGGTTTTAGTCACTGGCAAAACATTAATATTTCAAACCATATTGCAGTCTTTTAGATACTCCACTGCTTTGGTAAGTTTAGCTCAAGCACACAGAGAGCAAATGAAATCTTTTATCTGTTGCTGTGACTGGAAAGGCAGGTCTTTCCCAGATGACACCCACAGAAAAAGTTCTGACTCCACTGCAATAAAATGCATAATTATTTTGAAGTCTAAACTGAACAATGTTTAAAATAGAATTCCTTCCACCTTCTCCTCTGGTATCCAAAACAGGCCATCACTAGATGGTTTGAAAGGCAAAATATTGAAATTTGGTCCTGTAGACTCAAGTCCATGACAATAGATACCACCTCAAGTGCTGTAAATCATAGCTGGGTGATTAAGAGGGTTACCTTGAATGTGTGTGTGTGTGTATATCCCTGAAAATCTGCCTGGCTTCCTTGTGGAGTTGCAATTTTTATTCACATCCCTTTCTTGTCGGGGTTTCTGTATTGAACCATACCAAAAGTCCATCTTTTGGCAACCTGTTTCTGTCACTGGCTGGCAGGTGATTGAGTGTCATTAGCTGCTGCTTTTTTAACCTCTTACCTGTATGCTCTTGCAAGGAATGAGTTATCAAATGCTGTATTTAGCATTCAAAGTAGACTCAGCAAATGGAGGCAATGTTTCTCTTCAAAGCCCCGTGGGGATGGCTCAGGCATTGCTCATTCTGGAAAGGTGCACCTGCAGAACAAACCTTCCCATCTTTTCTGGTGCTTTTCACTGTTTTCCCTTTGAACCCAGTGCATGCAGCTGTGGAAGGAGCTGTGTGAATGTGGAGTGGGAGTTGTCTCGTGTGTAAATAGTAAATGTGTATTTTTTCCTCATATCTACTCATTTCATGCATACACATAGAACTGCCATTTTGCTATTCCACTTTCTGTTTCATTTTTCACCAGATCCTGGCAATAATTGATTTGGGATTTTTCTCTCATTTGTTTCCTTCTTCAGACACAGTAATTTTTCCTTGTCCCAGGATCTATGTTATTGATCTTGTGTGGTTTGCTTCACTCTGGCAAATGTTTCTATTCCTATTCCAATTGGATTGGCTTGGGCTTGCTGGCCAATTTGAGAACTGGCAAGTTCCTAAGTGCCTCCTGTTGTCTGTGTGATGCAGTGAAAGGCAAGATTCAGCTGCAGAGTTTCTGAAGGGGGGTATTTGTTACGGCTGCTTGGTGTTCAGGGCATCTTGTACTAGTCTCTGACTTTCTAGCCCTCAGGCAAATTAAATTGTTGGCTCTTGTCAGTGTCCCATAGCTCCCTCTGGCTGGGCTTGGTCTTGGGGACTATTTCAATTAACTTGCCTTGTGTCCTTAGAGCAACAGCTCACCCAGAAGATCAGGAAAAAATTCCTGATGTTAAACTATGTGAAAATACTACAAAATTCTCGCATAAGACCTCTTTGTGCAATAAAAGATTTTTTTACACAAAATAGATGTCCTTTTCTATTAAAAAAAAGGCTACTGCCCTTGGTGACAGTTGCAGTGATAAGTGTGGCTGGTCCCTTCCCAAGTCAGCCAGCACTTCAGAGCAGCAATGGGACGAAGCAGCGAGAGCAGCCCTGAGGTTTGGATGAGACACTGAGTGGCTGCTTCTTCAACTTCTGCTCCTAGGCTGCTGTTTTGGGGTTTGCACCCTGAACTTCCCCACCTTTTCAGTTTCACTTATGGGTATGTTGCCCTTACAGACTGGAAAAACTGTCTTTGTTTCCCCAGCCTGAAGGTGTGCAGCTCTGCTAAGGGACACTGAATCCAGTCAACATCATCCCTAGAAAGTTGCAGCTAGGGTCCATTGAACTTGTCTGTGTGTTTTTTCAAGGAGAAGCATCAAGATCAAAGTCTGAGAAAACCATTTGATCTTCCAGCTGTAAACAACTACTAAAAGAGCACACATGCTGTATTTAATTACCCTCCATTGAGGTGCTTGCATCCAAACTGACAGCTCATAGAGTTTCTTTTCTCCTTATTTGAAGCAAGGGGCAGTTACAGGGGATGGACATTGTGAGAAAAGGTGAGTGAAGAAGGTGGAAGAGTTGAACAAGTTTCACTCCCTGAGCCCTTTCTGTTTCCTGCTGGAGCTACTGGAATGCAGCTGGGACATTGGTCTTGCTTTGGGAGTGTATCCGTGGGTGCTCACTCTCCCATTCCTGTACTCACCAGCTGCTCTCAGAAACATCCTCCAGAAAGCTCTTGTCTGTGAGTCCTTATTCTCAGAAGTCTTCTTTTATATGTGTCCTCCCAGCAGCAAAACTGACAGATGGCTAAACCTGAACAATTTTATAACTAATTATCAGAAAGACCTCACTTTGCTTCCCAAACACTTGAACAAGATGATGAGGTGACCTAATCACACCAGAACTGCAGGGTTTATAGTGAAGATGGAGTCAGGCTGGTCTAGTGGAGTATTTGTGTGTTGAACTATCAGAACATCAATCCTGTCTCTAATTGAATTGCCTCTATTCTGAAGTTCATGTCTACTTTTGCATTTTAGAGCACCACCCAGATGTCAAAATTCAGAAGGCACCAGTGGATTTCATGGTCATTTGTGTGAATTATTGAGTCATTAACGTAATGAGAAGCAATTACCTGTTACCTTGGAAGGTCAATTCATTGGATAGCTGATCAAACTGGACTATTTCCAATGTCATTGGATAGCTGATCAAACTGGACTATTTCCAATGGCTAAGAGCAAAAAAAAAAAAAAAAAAAAAAAAAAAATAGGCAAGCAGGTAAAAATCCAAGACAAAAAATGTCCTTATCTTTTTCATGAGGAGACCTGCTGGATTATTCACAGGGCATATATCAACCAAATTTACAAGATTTAAAGTTTGACAAATTCTGCCTCAGTGTCTGATGCTCCTGAGAAGTAATAATAAGTAGTTGGGCTAAATTACATCCCTGGGAACTGAATTTTCTTCTTCATTCTCCCCTTTCCCAAGCTTCCTAGGTACGATTTTGTTCCAAAACAATGATGCATAGCCATGAAATGGCTTTGCCCTTTATCACTCCAGCATAGGAGAAGATAAACTGAACAGACCTGTTTATTCATTTTGGAGGAAAAACAAAATTAAAAGGCTTCTGTGTATTGTGGTAATGTAATTCCTAATCAATGACAGTGGGTTTAACAGAGATTTATGGGTTTTTAATTTGTAAGATTAATGACTACATAGATTGATTCTGTCAAAATGACAGTATCGTGGTCACGTACTTCATGGAGCAGATAGCGACCTCCTGCCAGACCCGTCCTTAAGGAAATGCAATTATCGCTGCCCGTTTTACAGTGCTTAACTTTTTTCTCTCAGTAAGTGACAACAGAAAGGGGTTTGGGCATGAATTAATCTTTCTAGCTGAACTGTTAACCCTTCGTGCCTAGCAGCTAGTTTCATTAACTCAATGCCTGCATACTGTTTTCTGGGGTGTCCCTGGCAAATGCAATAAAGCAGTGCCAGAGGTACCATCTGGAGGCTCTCTGGAGCACTCTGCTCCAGCAGCCGTGGCAGGATCAGATCTGCAGCGTGACTGTCTCACGTTGGGCTTCACCATTGCAGCAGTCACTGCCGGGGCACTTGGCAGCATGACTTTTCCAAAAGCACACAAAGCACAGCGGTGAGCTCCACAGCCTGCTGGGGGCAGGTAGGAAATGCAGGTGGGGGGATATCTGCTCGTGGCTGTCCCCAGGACAGTGAAGCTATCACGATGTCTGGTTAAGTGTCATCACACGGTTATCTGGTGGCCTGTGTCCCGAGAGCTGAGTGAGGTGCCAGGTCTGGGACACGGTCCAGGCTGAGAGCTGCCATCAGTGTCACTGCTCTGCTGCAGTGTCACATCTCTGGCTGAGATGTCCCATGCTTGCTTGCAGATCTCCCACCTCGTGCTGGGCTGCAGGACACACCAGCACAGTCTCTCCTCTGCACTTAAATGTTGTGCTTGTTCAGGACTTGCAATGTGGCTCTCCCTCACCTTCCCCCCAGGGGTTTCAAGGTGGTAGAAATGGGTAAAATGGATTAGCAGCCATCTAGGGAAAGTACACCCTGTCCTGGTCCCCTGGACTTTATAGCCCTGGCTCTCTTTCCACAGTTTGTGGCCTTCTGTCCATGTGTGACTTCTCTTAGTGTTTCATATTAGTCCTTCATGTGCATTCAGTGCAAAAAGTGTGGCATGAAGCTCTTGGCCTCTGCCTGTTAACAACCTGGTTTGAAGTGTGTTAGGGCCCTTTCCTCTGGAGCTGGCTGCTTGTCTCAGAGCAGAAGTCATTGCATAACAAGGCCAGCGTGATCTAAATTGCAGACCTGGATGCTGGTACATGTTCCCTGGAAATATGCAGATTTCTTGTTCCAGAATCCTTACACCATTGAAAAAAACCCAGCTTTTCCTCTACAATCAAGCTATGAAGTAAAGTGTCTTTGCAGCAGAAACTTGTCCCAAGTGACCAGATGTGGCACTGACAGCATTTGGTGCTATTGATGGAGTCACCTTCAGCTTGTTACAGCTTTGTGGGGTGACACTGGCTGTAGCACAGCTGTCCCTGCATGCAGGGTGTACATTGTTGTCCCCTGAGGGAGGCAGGGGTCTTCTGGAAATCATGCATTGGCTTGAAAGTGGCTCTTTGATGTAGGATCATCTATTTGCAGTAATCCTTCCAGCAGGTTTCTGCATAAATGCAGTTCTCAAAGCAAAGTATTTATTAAAAAAAAAATCCAGGCAGTGATCCTGAGGAGTATCCCCACATCCAGGAGAGCAGCTGTCTATCTTATCCCCAGGTCTAGAAGCAAATCTCTGTACCTGCTGAGTACAGCCAACCCTTAGCAGTGGCCCAGCTCATTACAAACTGTATCCACAAAGTGCTCGTGTGCCCACAGGTATTGGCATGACCTTTGGCTGACTCTGCACTAACTCAGCCTTCAGCTCTTGCTTGTTTATTTAGATCAAGGAAAAGTTGGGTTTAGGAACTGTAAAACTGAGGTGTCTTGGTGAGGACAGTGTGATTTGAAAGGCTCATCCAGATGAGCTGCTTCTGAAATATCATTTATTCTGATCGGCCGGTGCTCAGCTGGGAGCTCACCGGACATGAGCAGCTCACATTTCCGAGCCCTTGTGTGCTTGAGCTGTGTCACAGACCTCACCAGTGAGCATCCTGTGGCCAGGGGGAATGTGCTAGTGCTGCCTAAGGAGATGGGGCTTTGCAGGTGCAGGAAATGGCTTTGCCAGGAGGCGAGGTTGGGGTGGTGGCACTCCCACCCATCAGGAGGCTGCTATATGCCAGGCTGAGAACCCACAGCAACATTCATTTCTCCACCTGCTTCCCCATAATATGAGAGCTGTGTCAGAGGCTGCCAAGCTCTCACAGCCCACTGGAGTTGTGTGGAGCCAGCAGAGCTGTTTGCTGCAGAAGGCTGGTGTGGCTCCAGGTAAAAGTGGGAGCTCTGGGTGTACAAACCTGCTCTGAAGGACAAGGTCAGAACACCTGTAAGAATGCAAAAGCTGGATTTTCCCTGCCTGATACCTACTGCCATAAACTATTGACTAATGAGAAAGGGGTCAGTGTTCCTCCTTGTGACCCACTGCTCATTAGAGACATGGATGGGGAGGGAACATGTTGTGGTCCCGGTGTGGCTGTGGGTGGCTGTGTGGCTCGTGAGCCCAGAAGGATGTCTGATGGCCTCCTGGAGACAGGTCAGAGCTAGCCATACACTGAGCTTTGCCCTTTAGAAAACTAAACAAAGGAAAGTACAGCAAAGTCTTTTAACTTGGAATGAAGAAGTTTGTTTTACAAAAATCACTAGAAAATGTGTGCAATATAGAATTTAAATGCTCAGTCTCTCATGAGCATGAGGATGAGTTTTGTTGAATCCATTTAGTAGTCAATACTTTCATCTCCTGGAACATTTAAATCTTTTAAACCTGGTTCCAAAACCATGTGGAGCTGCTTGAGCTCTATCTTCACTCGGCTGTCTTGGAGTTTATCCCTGGCTCTGATGAGAGCAGAGCCCTGCAATTTCTTGGTGTTCACGAACCTGATCCTGGGTCTCTGCAGGTGAGTCGTGCGCTGCTGAAGGGGCACAGTGGGAATGCTGGTAAAGCAGCATGTTCTGCCATCTGGGGCTTTCTCACCCTGGTATCAATCAAACACCTCTCAAAGTGGGCAAGGCCGGGGATGACTCACCACAGAGAAGAATAACTTGTCCTCATACATCTCCCCAAGACTTTAGCAGAGTGGGGAAAAATGATGACAAACTCAGCTGTTAAAAACCTCACAAAGATATTGATATTTCTCCTTTGTTGCTCTACTGGGTGTAAGAGGATAACTAGTGCAGAGAGGCCTGAGTGGAGAAAGGTTTGGATTTGTTTAATGTGCTTTAGCAGCACTGATAAATTGTCACCTCTGCATTGCCTTTACCTGCTGGGTTGTGGCTGCATCCGTGCTTGGGGGTGCCTGCAGTGTGTCTGCTGGATGCAAGGCAGGAGCTGCACAGCCTGGCACATGTGGGGTGGTTACCAAACGAGTGTGAGGTTCTATTAAATGCTGCTGCTGATGTCTGTGGTTGTACAGAGCCTGAGAATTAACGTGACAGTGTGCTCCTCTCACGAGGCAATGTCCTGCACGGGCAGCCCCCTCTGCCTCGGGATGGGGCAGGGGAGGCTGTGCCTCAGGAGGGTCCCCCCCGCTGCCCAAATGCTGCCACTCAAAACCGATATAACCTGGAAGCAGCACCTTCCTCCACAGTGGTGTTGTCTTACTCACTCTGGCCCTGATTAGGACAAGACTGAGGGTCGTGGGGCAGGTCTTGAAGGAGACATCCTCCTGTGTGGTCTGCAGCACCCACAGTGTCTGCAGGGGCCTCGCACAACCCCTCTGAGGAGGTGATCAGAGGAACTCCGCCTTCCTGCTGCTTTGTACTGGGGCTGGACTCCAGAAGATAAAGGGTCTTTTCCAACCTAAATGTTTTGGTGACTCTATAGTGATCTAACCCTTCTCTTGCTGCCTCCTGGATTCCTCCCTCCAGAGACCCGCTGATGCTCTTGATTATGATTCCTTTTGTTTACACTAATGTGCTCCTGTATGAGGTGACAGCCCCTGCCCTCTGCCCCTAGGATCCCCCTGTGCTGCTCCTCTGTTTGCCCCACTTTGATAATTCCGAGTAGTTTAATTAAACTGCAAATTTCCTCCCTTCCCCGCTCGTTCTCCCCGCTGAGTCACCGGTGCAGCAGCTCACACTCCGTGTGGTGGCTCTGCATGTTAAGCAGCCTCTCCAGCCAGCCCGCAGATGTGCAGCCTTATCTTCCCCCCGAGCCCGCTCTCTTCAGCGCTCGCAGACACAAACACAGCGTGCTGTTCTCCCCCTCCTCCTCCTCCTCTTCCTCCTCCTTTTCCTCCTCCTCGCTGCCCCCGGCCCGGGCTGCCAGCGCTGAATTGTCGGAGCCTCCCCGCACGCAGCTGCCGAGCTTTAGTGCTGCTGTTTGCTGGACTTTACACAAACGCACTCCTGGAAAAGGTCACACCAGTGCAAGATCGGCTTAAATGAAAATTGGTTTATTATGCATGTGGCTCTTCCTGCAGGCAGCTGATTAAGCAGCCAGCTGTGGCCAGATGTCTGCTGGAGATTCTTCGGGATGCAGCTTCAAAAGATGGTTTGGAGGCCGTGCAGTTGTGCCTGTTGGTTGGCTCAGCCAGACTGGGGGTGCTTTTTGTCACAGCTGGGTACATTACACCCCCTCAGAGCACACAGGGCTGCTCGTTGTGCTCACCGCTGCTGTGGGGGGGGGAGGATGCACCTCTGGTTCACTTGGAGCTGTGCTGGCACTGAGGGGGACCCATTCCAAATGCTTTTATCTATCAGGATAGTTCTTGGTTCCCTTTACTTTGTGCTTTTCTAATCAGAGTCAGCTTTAATCTGTAAAGCAGTCTTCCACTAATTTTTCCCTA
>NW_008238321.1:11981237-11987225 GCF_000691975.1 Corvus brachyrhynchos | reverse complement strand
TATTAATACTGGTGAAAAACAACAACAGATGCTGTTTTAAAGTGACTATCTGATCAGATTGGGAAGATGTAGATAACGTGATTCATTTGACATCTACAGTTTAAAATCAAGATAGTAGCATCTTCTGGTCTTGGTTTCTGCACTCCTGGGCTCTGTATAGTGCTCTCTGGTTTAGGGATAAGGGGTTGCTTATAGCAGCACCTCCCCAAACTTCCCCACTTTCCCCTCCATGCAAACTTGCCGTGTAGCAAACCCGTGCAGTGTCCGTGCCAGGCAGCAGCTGGACAGAGGGACACGGTGTGGAGAGGCCCTGCAGCCCTGCCTGTCTGTGAGCAGGGAAGGGGCTGTGAGAGGGGCTGCTGGGCTGTGTGGGTGGCAGGAGGAGGATGGGAGGGCAGGTGACCATTTTTGAGCCCAGAGAGAGCAGAAGCTCCTGGAGGAGCTGGAGCATGTTGCACCCCATGGTTCAACATCACAAACATGAACTTCTTGTCTTAAACACTAGCAAAGCAATTATCCAACATCATCTGACCTGTTCAAGATGCACAGCAAGAGACAGGGGGTTGGGTTTTTTCTGTCTAAATTGGCCCCAGCAATAAAGCTTAAAAGAGGAGGTAATACAAATGATTCCTCTGCTCCTGTGTTACTGGGCACAGTTATCCCTTCCTTAAAACTGCCTGCAGTTCAATTAGGTTGGTTTTTCTGAAACTTGTAAGTAGATAAAAGAAAGAAAAAGGAGAAAAAACTATTTTTCTTCATTAAGGGATATGGGGGAGAGGGGAGACCTATAAAAAAAACCACAGAAGAAATCCAGGGCAATGGAGCTCTGCTAAAAACCTTTTGAGTAATGTTTGTTAAAATGCACCATTTGTTTGGCTGCAGCCCTGTGAGATTTTTACCCCAATACCTGAGATGTGTACTAGTCATAGGCTGATGGATTTCCTCCTGAACACATCATCTCAGATTTGGACTTCTACTCACACTTTTATTCTAGAAATGTAGCAATGCCAAAGGTCTGTACCTGCAGGACAGAAACTCGTGAGAGCTCAATCCAGCAGAATCAGTCACATTTACAAAGATGACTGTGACAAATGACTAGGAAGGTACTGCTGGATGCCACTGCCCATCACCAGGCTCGTGGTGATATTTAATTCACAAGGCTGAATGTCTCCAATCCCGTTGTTGGAAAGTCTGGCTGTCCTGAGGCTGGGCTGCAAATTCCGTCACAAAATCCAGGAGGGAAAAGTCTTGACTGTTTAAATTCTTTGCCCTTTTCCAAGGGGGCAGGGTGGCTGCTGGAGGCAGGGCTCGTTGCCCTCATTTGTGTGATGTATGACTTGGGACCATGGCACGTGTCACCTCTGCTGCACTTCGGGCACTTTCAGCGGCCGAGATGAATTTCTCTCTGCTGGCTGGGAGGAGTGGCTGGTGGGGAGCTGTCTACATGGCAGTCATCTTCATGTCATGAGGGGAATCCCAGCTGCCAGGCAGATCTGCAGGGACAGCGAGGGGCCTGGGCACTCCTGCTGTGGGTGGGCTGCCTCACTGTCCTGTGACACTGCAAGGGTGGGAGAAACGATGCTTTAGAGCACCAGAAGCTGATCCCTCCTTTGCTGCTTTTTGTTTGGGGATGTGAAGGCCACTATTCCTCTGCAGGGCTGTGCCCATCCCTGGGGGTCGCTGCCCCATTTGGAGCCAGGTTCCAGCAGCAGAACCCATCCCGGGGTCTCTCTCCTTGCCATGGCAAGGAGAGGATCCCAGTGTGCCTCTTTCAGTTCCACGTTACTGCCTTTCCCACGACCCCTTTCCAAGGCTAACCTGCACCTGCTGGACCTGCTGGAGCACAGGCTCTGCCTGGACACCACGTCCCTGCAGAATCCTCAGACCAGGGGCTGTTTCATTATGCTGCTGTACAGCACGAGCCACGCTGAGCCGGGCTCAGCTGAAGGTCTTCAGTATGTTCTGTTACAGCAAATCAATCTGTAAGACTGTAATATTCAATATCATACTTTTGCCTGCAGCTCCTCTTGTCCATTTAGTCTGCTAGAAGGTGCAGAGTGGGAGAAACAGGTGGAGCAGCATTTCTAGCCTGTTGGTAAGGCAGGAAAACATGAGCTTTTAATATTTTTTGACACCATTTTGTAATTGTAATAAATATTTATGTGTATTTGGTTCACTGTAGGAAGCTAGCAGTAAATTCATTTTTGATGCCTATTTATTACAAAAGGCTGGAGCCTTTCAACCCCCTTGGTGTGTCTGGCAACTCCCGGGAATTAATTGCATGCTGTCAGAAAGGCAGATCCTGCAAAGCCAGCCCCAGCCTGCTAAGAGTGGGATTATTATTTAATTGTTCAGGACTGTATGAGGCTGCTTTTTAAAATTTTACTCTTCCTGGTGGGCTTAAAGAGGATTTTAAAGAACTGAAAGCTGAGGCAGAAGCTGGTGTGAGTTCAGAGGGGGTGTGTAAAGAGTGGTCCCACCTGCAGCACCCACAGTGAGAGCTGCTGAGGGAATTGTGGCTTGCTGCAGGAATTGCTCTGAGTGGCTGCTGGCTCTCATGGTTCTTATGCTGCCCCTCAGCATGAGATGGGATGAATGGACATCTCTGCTGTCCTTTGAGCTGAGTTAGGGACCTGCCAGCTCCAAGGAAGCACGGTCCCAACGTACTCTGCCACCTGCCTCATCTCATAATTCTGTCCATGAACCCACCAGGCTCCATTTAAAACCAGCAGGGAGATCTGGGCTGCTAGCAAGGCTTTTGCTGAGCCTCCCTGCTTTGGTAGTGAGAATGTCTTCTAACTTCCAGGACAAATTTACCTGAGGAAAATTCATAACCTCTTATTGTTATTCCAGCTCAGTTTCATCAAGTTTTTCTGCACTGCTTTTTATCCCTTTATATACATGTGCATCTAGCACATGAAGTCTTATAAAATGCAATTAATACTGTGCTGTATCGTTAGAAGTATCTGTGATTACATTCTGGGATTTTTTCTCAGCTGCTTTCTGTTGGTGACTCATTGTCATTCAAGCCCAGCTGGCACAACTGGGTTCTTAGTTGTTTCTGACTGCTGAGGTTTTATAGCAGATGTATTGTTACAGGCAGACAAGTGGAGAACCTTGTGTTTATTACTATTGAATTCATCCCATTTTTATCACTGCAATCTGCAAGGTCATCTGATTCTTACATGAAATACCTGTCCTTCAGTCCTCTGCCAGCAGTATAATTCCTTTTTTAATAACTTCATCAGTACTTCTCATGCCACAGCTGTTAATGAAAGTATCAAGACAGGCAGACCCCAGGCTCCTTCCTTAAGGAATAACTCTGATAAGCTCCACCAAGTCTGACATTGCCCCTTTCTGCAGTGCCCCTTTCCCCTCATTTGTCTCTTTGAAGCTGTATTTTAAAACCTGCTCCCAAGCTTTTCACAGCAGGGAAATCTGACAAGCATTGCCTGCGTGGTCCTTGCAGTGTGCTTAACCCTAGAGTGTTTGATCTCTCAGACACTGGACTTTTCTGGTCAGGTTCTTCTCTATTCTCTGCTTAGCTTTAGTATTTTTTGGTCCTTTTCATGTCCTTTTACTTCTCCAGAGAAATTAGGAACTTGATCCCAGATAGTTTTACGCTTGCCAGGGGTATGAAATCTGCAGTGCTGGTAATTTTCATTTGAAGAAATGTTGGGCTTCTTCCATGTGCAGTCTCCTGAGGTTCTGAATCCACTTTCTATCTCTCATTTGTAGTATATCATAAGCATCTATGAATCAGAAGAACATCATAAGAATCCACAAATCAAACAATAGCTCCAAACACAGTAGTAAGTTATGCACCATAATTTATTATAATACAAACAAGTTTGTCAAACACAATATATTGTCTACTTATGAAAATATCAATATTCACAATTTAAATAGGTGATAGGTCCCATAATTTTATATACCAGCAACTCATCTAAAAAGTATTTTGTTCCTAGCTGTGGTCTTCAAGGACGTATACCTGTAAATAACTGCAAAACTGTCCATTCACAGCTTATTTTTTCTAATTGTAGATACTTGAAATACAAATTAGAGTACAAAAGACCATCTCCACAACAAAGATGGTTTTGTCTCCAGGATACTTTTTCCCTAAATAATGACACTGTATGTGCTTGGTTAAGTTTTTACTATTGGAAAATTAGGAGGTACAAGTAATACAGCAAGACAATGGCTAGTTAGCAACAGTCATTGCAAGATGCTTCACACAACCAAAAATAAGGCAGGTATTATCAACAGCAGCTCCCATATGGCAGACTAAAAAGTCAAGGCTTTATTATCCAAACTGGGCTCTAAGAAGGCTTCCAATGTCTGCTAACAAGATACAGTTTGATCCAAAGCCCTCCTGAAATGATGGGGATTGGAAAAACCAACCACAAAACCCACTAGCAACCTTCCCTTTGACTTCAAAGGGCTTTGGAAGCAAGCTTTTAAAGCCTTAAATTATCAGAAGTGAAATGACCAATCCACTGTACATGAAAATTGCACCTTGTCATTGCTAAAGTGATATGGAAAATGATTGTGAGTTTTTCCAAATAAGTTACAAGGATTTAATGCGTTATTTTTCATAGGGAAAAAAATAGTCACGCAGAAAGATTTTTGTTTTTAAATATGGTAATTTACAAAAATACATTATCAGGACAGAAAAAATCAGATGACACTGATAGTTTGCAGGATAAACATTATGTTACAAAAATTAATAAGTCACAGCATGTGAATGGCAGCATATGCCATGCACTTAATTGAACGTTTTTTAATAAATAAAAGCCCTAAACATTCACTATTTTCTTTAAGGTTACTTTTATATTAAATAGAATAGAGAACTTCTTGTATAAATAGGTATTTTTTCAATAGATACATTCTCAAAAATGAACCACTTATCTACATAGATATTGCACTTCAGACTCATTCACGTTTAACTCAGACAAGCATTCCTCATAACAAATGTAGAATAAAAATAAGTTATAAATACAGTGTTTTTCCAAAATGAAACATACAGTACCTTTTCCATAAGGTAACTTTGGTTACTATCAACTGACAAAGACCAGAGGGAGGTTTCCAAGAGAAGGGCAGGAAGGATGGACACACAACTGAATTTCTGTAATACACTATAAAGGGAGCAATAATTTTAACCTTGTCATGACAAATACAACAAGGCTGAGCATCCCTTTTACACTTTTACATTATTGCAAGGGTGAAGCTTTGAGATCACAAGGACAAACAGCCAACAGACTGAGAAGCTCCTTATTTTTCTCTGGGGACATTTAAATGGATACCATCCCTGTGGTGGCCGAGGGTAGAAAAGGTCAGCTTTTCATCTCAGCCCAGTTCCCCAGACGTGCCCCCCTCCTTGCTCTGACCTGCGTGGTCCCTGGGCTGCCTCAGCAGAGAATTGCTGAGCAGTTCTGCCAGTGGCAGGCCCTGGGCATCCCATCTCTGCTCCTGAGAACACCCCTTTGCCCGGGGGCCTGGTTTCCATGGCCTTCTGCTGCCATTCTCTGCTGGGGAAGGCGAGCTCGGGGTTGGTGGGGTTGGCTCCTGCAGGATGTGGGTACAAGGCATTGTGCAAACACAGCCTTTGTGGCAGAAGGGAACCAGGCTCGTCCTCAGCAGGACTTCTGCCAGCTTGGTATTTCTTAGGGGATTTGCACCAAAGCTGAGCCATCCATGTATTTCAGAGAGATGCTTTCAGCCTTCTGATCCCACCTTAGTGGGACTGACTGGATCCCTCCTCAGAGGACCTCTCTGCGTTAGTTCCTGATGCACCATGAGCTCCCTGATGGCACTGGAGATGGGCACAGGCACAAATGCAGTGTTAGCACCAAGCTACCACTGATCTGCAGCTCCTGAGGAGCTCCACTGACCACGCTGGGCTGGTGTTCACCACACACCTTCACTGCCCTCATGCCAGTGAGGTCCCTGAAGTGCCCACTGTAGAATAAAGAGGTTGTGGCATGTGGC
>NW_008238321.1:11977978-11981169 GCF_000691975.1 Corvus brachyrhynchos | reverse complement strand
TCCAAGAAGCCAAATGCCAAGATTTGAAAGGGAAAGAAATTAAAAGAAATGCATTTTCAGCCTTCCTGTAAATCTCTTATTTTCTACAGTCAGCATTGATGGGGTGCTGGTTTTTGAGTGTGAAGGAAGAGAAGCTAACCTCCTTTAAATAAGCTAAATACTTAGATCAGCTTAAACTAAGGCTTTAATGTTTTTACTGCTGTTGGGTATTTAATGAATTTCTTTCACAGTTTGGTTTTTTTTTTTAACAACTCAATGGCAAATCTG
Organism: Corvus brachyrhynchos; assembly: GCF_000691975.1. Lineage (NCBI taxonomy): Eukaryota > Metazoa > Chordata > Aves > Passeriformes > Corvidae > Corvus > Corvus brachyrhynchos. Next base: position 11,980,902 of record NW_008238321.1, on the reverse strand, counting down.
CAATAGGATGGCATCATCCCTCAGGAGAAAGTCTTAAGTTGAGGTTTTTATATGTTAATCCCTAAAGGCCTGAACATGGGGGATAACTGAGAGTCTGTATTGATTAAGAATGAACTTGAAGGCTCTGATCACTCTGCTCACAGGAGCAGCTTCGGTGAGAGCTCTGCATCAGGCAGGACTTGGTTTCACCCTTGAAAGTCCTTCAGACACCGTGACTGAAATAGCTGGGGAAAGATGCTGCTTTTGTTCTTGGCTCTAGAAACATCCCTCCCTCCCTCGAGCTCCCCTGTCTCAGTCACATTCTTAAATAACAACTTAAAACAAGCAAATGTTGGCAGCTTGCAGGATTGCTTTCCATGCCAAGGCTGCAACAGGTACTGTATCGGTCCTCGAGCCTTGGTCAAATGAGCCAAAACAGGCTTGTCACCGTTTGTGTCTCACAGGCTGCCTCCTGCAAGGAGGTCTTGACAGCACAACTGTGTGTGGTGGCACTTCATGCCAGAATTGACACATAATTTTTGGCAAGTGCATGCTCCAGAAATGGCACCTTCCACAGTACGCAAAAGCATCCATTTACTTTGTTGATTGCAAACTGATGGTCAAGTAAGGTTTCGTTGTGTTTTAAAAGGTTGTAATTAAACACTGCTGTGGCTTCACCCCTCTGATGACTTTGGATTGCACTGGTGTTGGGATGCAAAACATTTGAGTGTGACTGAACACTAAGACTTGAACTCTGAAGCATATTCAAAATGCTATATAAGAGATGGAGGTGTTTGCCTTCTCACTTTTGCTCCGAAAATCAAGTGCTCCTGTTTCCTCCTGACAGTCTGATCTGCCCCTGGCCACCCAGGGAAATGAAATCAAATGACCTCTCTTCAAAACAGCCATTTCAGAAAATTACATCCTGAAGATGTAACCACTTGAAAAGAACTTGCACCCAGAAACTCCAACTATTGCCCTTTTCATGGTGATATTTTTATAGGCTTTCCATTCTTATCATACTGGTAAACAAGCATTTTGATGCAGTGAGAGTTGGCTGGGGAAATCCAAGGGCTGCTCGTTATGGAAAAGTTATGGTTTGTATAGAATTGCACAGGCTGCTTCTGACACTTAAAGAAGGCTTTCAAGGTGGCAGCTGCCATTGTGCGAAACCTTTTGCTAATAAAACAGTAGAGGAAGAAATTAATGGCAGTGTTCAGCAGTGCCAGCATATTGGCGATGTCCGACACAATATGGACCACCCAGCTGTTGTTTATAGGCGACACGTAGAGGTGATACAATATCATGATTATTCTTGGCGCCCACAGTATGGCAAAAATAGAAGTTATAGTAAACAAAATGGCTGTTGTTTTCCCCGTGGAGTACCCTCGCAGGCGGAAATTGCTCTTTCGCCGCAGCTTGTACACAATGATGGAATTGAGGATGAAGAAGATGGAGCAGGGCACTAAGTACACGGTGAAGCAGTGCACCCAGATGAGGACGTGGTGCATGGACGTGCTGATGTAGTCTTCACTCCAAATGTTGGGCCACCAGTAGTAGGGGATGCTGGTCAAAAAGCAGGTGATGTAGACGCTCACAATGACTTTGCGGGTGCGAGCCGGGTAGGAGACGGTGTGGTACTTGAGGGGGTGGCACACCGCGATGTACCTGTCGATGGTCAGCGGGACCGTGATCCAAATCGACGTGTGGATGGAAGAAAATTCCAAGACCTCAATTATTTTGTCCAGTACCTGAGGCATCTGTTTGTTTAAGATGAAGTCTTCCATGAGGAAGTCAACAAAGACGATGAAGAAGAGAACCAGGATGTCGGCAGCAGCTAGAGCTAGAAGGTAATTATAGGAGGACTTCTGCCTGCGAGCTACAAGCTGGGAGAGGATGATGACTGTCAAGATGTTTGCTGTGGAAAAAGAAACACAGAGTTAGGCTATTAAGATGTAACATTAGCTTTTCTGAGCACTTGCTTGGAGTTGTTCAAGCACTTGGCAACATGACCACCTAATTAAAATTCAAGAAACCAAAAGGAAAACACCCCAGTCAGGTCCCTCAGTGAAGCTGTTGCAATGACAAGAGTGTGTGGCCCTGCCCTCAGCTCTGGAATCCACCCCTGAGCAGGGGATGCTGGGACTCCTGTCTGTGCACAAAGGGAGGGGTAGCAGGAGAAAAAAAGCTCTCACACACACACTTCTATTTCTCACCTTGTTTTTTTCACTTTTACATGTAACAAGGGATGAATGAGAAGGGTAATGAATATAAACAGCCCTTGCAGTACTTGAGAGATTTGCTGGAGCACTAAGGTGTAGCCAAATTTTAACTACTTTCTCTTGTTTACTAGAACTTACTGTGTAGTCTTGAATTGGAAAAAAAAAAATCCTATTATTCCTACTATCAGTTTGGCTAGAATGAGACAGACAAGATTGTTCCCATCAGAAGCTGGTATCACTTGGCTAGAATACCTGGAAAAGTGCTTAAAAATCAGAGATGTGGTTACTGTACAAGTGAGTGCCAAATGTTTGTAGTTGATACTTTTCTAAGTCTTCTGTAAATCACCTTTTCTGTGCATTCAGTGCTTCAAACATTTCTGCCAGCTTTGATGGATTTCCCAAAACAAATCAACAATAATTGGAAAGATTCCTTTAAATCAGAGAAAAAGGAAGTTGCTGACATGAAGGTAATGACGGCCTAGGACGTGTCCTACAACTGAAAACGCTTGTTTTTTTAAAAACTGTTTTTCTTGGCACTGAGAAAACTTCCTCCTTCATGAACACCTTCAAAGCCTGCTGTCTGGGAGCAGATTTCTGCCACCAGGGAAATGAACTGCAGCAGAGTGAATGATCTTGACTAACAGCCCTCACCTATTTTTGTGTTACCTGAACGTATTAATTTTGTATCTTGGAAAAAAACTAACCCAAACACGACAATCAACT
>NW_008238321.1:11975246-11977940 GCF_000691975.1 Corvus brachyrhynchos | reverse complement strand
TCCCTATATTAAAAACAAACAAACAAAAGAAAAGAAGCACGATCTTTCCAATGGTACAGTCTCAAATTGCCTTCAGGGGAATTTTCCCAATTCTGTCCTCCATTAATGTGAACGCAGCTGCATTGATTTCAGCTCAGCACAGACGTGGGAGACAAGAGGTGATATCACCAGAACTGCTGTGTCATTTTTCACTCACTTGCTTAGAAATGCTTCTGCTGTGCCTGCAGACGAGCCCTGGAGGTGCAGTGAGTGATGTACTGTCAAGGAAATCCTCGAGCTGGAGTGTTTATCAAGGCTCTGCAGCCACTGCTGGTTTTGGCCAGCCAGGCTGACTGGCTCAGCTTCACAGATATTGGATGTGACCCATGGGGTGCATCTCCTCTTTAAATGCTCTGGATTCGACTCATTCCAGTGGCAGCAGCTGGAACCAGTGTGCAGCAAGGGCGATGTTTGAAGGCACTGGTCCCTGCTGGTAGCTCTGGCCTGACTGCCAGAGCAGCTCCTGCAGGGATGCTGAAGCCGTGCTGTGTTCAGGTACAGCAGCCCTGCTCCTCAACTCTCTGTCTACTGCAGGGTCCTGCTGTTGGCCTCTAACCCCACTCTGTTTTGCTCGAGGAGCAGATTTAGGAGCAGTCCTTTGCACCCTTTGCCCCTGCCCCTCTCAGGGTTCCCCACCACGGCAGTACAGCGTGTGCTGAAATGCAAGTTATTTATCCAAGGCCAGCGAGCCTTGCTTGGTGAGCCAGATTAGAAAATTGATCTGATGAAGTAAACATGAGCTCTACCTAATTCCTTCTGCAAGGGTTACTCCTCTTTAAATGCTCTGGATTCTACTCCTTCCAGTGGCAGCAGCTGGAACCAGTGTGCAGCAAGGGCGATGTTTGAAGGCACTGGTCCCTGCTGGTAGCTCTGGCCTGACTGCCAGAGCAGCTCCTGCAGGGATGCTGAAGCCGTGCTGTGTTCAGGTACAGCAGCCCTGCTCCTCAACTCTCTGTCTACTGCAGGGTCCTGCTGTTGGCCTCTAACCCCACTCTGTTTTGCTCGAGGAGCAGATTTAGGAGCAGTCCTTTGCACCCTTTGCCCCTGCCCCTCTCAGGGTTCCCCACCACGGCAGTACAGCGTGTGCTGAAATGCAAGTTATTTATCCAAGGCCAGCGAGCCTTGCTTGGTGAGCCAGATTAGAAAATTGATCTGATGAAGTAAACATGAGCTCTACCTAATTCCTTCTGCAAGGGTTACTGTACCTTGTACTGGAAATGCTTCCCCTGGGATCACATTAGAACTTTTTCCTTGCTGGATGATATGAAATACAGTAACACCATCTACTTTGTGCAAACAGATACATACTGGCGTGCAGCAGAAAGTTGCCGGTGTGACTGTCTCAGCACAGGGTCTGTGAGTATTTTTCCTGCTGCACACTGTATAGGGAAAGTGTAGCTGAGCTATGGATGCCTCAGTCCTTCATCCATTTCCTAGCCAGTGTTAAGCTGGTCCTTGGTTGTCCTCAAACTGTTCCTAAAGCTCAGGAAAATGGGAAAGGGGTAGGGACACCACTCTCTGTGACCAATTGTGTCCTTGTGCCAGTGTCTCGGTAACTCCTGAGTGCCTCTTCAGTGTCCTGCTCTCCTGTGGGCAAAAATTACCCACTGTGGGTGAAAGGTGATAGAAGAGTATCTGTGACCATATTTTAACCTTGCTGACACTAATTCTTGCACTAGCAAGGTAGTCTGTGATGAGAACTATGGCAGAGATGATGATGATGGAGATATAAAAGTATCTGTCTCTGCTGTAATGTAGGTGGAGCTACAGCTGCTGGATAGGTCAGCACCCCTAAATTGTCCTGGATGGTACACTGCCCATCTCCTGCAGTGTATTCTCTAGATACTAAGTGGTTAAGATCATTTGAATTTGAAAGAGATTGATCACTGTGCTGGGAGATGATTAGGGGATGACAGATGGGAATTTATGCCAGCGTCGCTTGCTGCAGTGCAGTATTCTGAATTTATAAATATCTGTTTGAGAACCAGGGCTTGATTGGGGACTAGCTGGCTGAAGCCTTGAGGTGCTGCTGGCAGATGATTAGAAGCAACTGTACAAAATGGCAGTCTCAATTCTTTCCCTCCTGGCATGAGGACATGAGACATTTGAGACACAGCGTCCTAAGGTCTCTGATACCCAAACACCTTTGGTCCAGGCTGCTCAAAACACAGCCACCTTCTAACTCAGCCAGGCTGCACCACAGCACACTTCCATCTCTCCTCTGACACCTCTTCTGACTTTATCAGCTTCTGAGTACAAAACTGCAGCACCAAAATTCATGCCATTGGAGGGCTGTTGTGTCTTCCTTTAGGAGTAACTTAGGCTCCCATGTGGATTTGGGTTTACTTCCCATGCCAAAGCCATGCTGCCTTGGCTGCAGAGCCTGGGCAGTCTTCTGTGCCTCAAAGCGGTGCCTGTGAGCTGAGGGCAGAGTTTTGCCCCCAGCTTCTCATTTCATGGGTTACAGCCATCACTCAAATAGCGTCTAACAGCGGCCTATGCAGGGATTTGAAGAGCTCCTTTCACTGACTACTTTCACTGCACGTGAGCAGGAGTGATTGTATCTGTCCAAAGAAGAAATAGGCATAGTTCTGGGCTTTATTTGTGGTTTGTTTTTTTTTTAATTGAGAGCACTTTGCAGCCTCTGCAGTCAAA
>NW_008238321.1:11965916-11975102 GCF_000691975.1 Corvus brachyrhynchos | reverse complement strand
CAGCAGTTGAGCTTTATAAACTACCTAAATGAAGTAGCCACGAGTGCTGCTCGCCAAGCGTGATTCCGTTAGGTCACGGAACAGAATGGACACCTTTTAGCCAACACAGCTGTTGCTAGGATCCCCACAAATTATCGTGTAATGTGGGAAACTTCTCTGCAGGCTTAGCAGTAGTCACCTGACTGGCACAGAGAGATGGCTTACCAAGGGGAAATTTTAAGTTGCCTCAGAAAAAATGTTAGTAACACCTCCTTCTCAGATTTAGGAACTCTGAGAATGTAAGTACAATATGCTAAAATAAGTGGTGAGAAAAAGGGATGTTCTGGCTTGATGGGAATAGATGATTTCCTCTAAGCGAGGAGGCAATATTCAAATGTAAACAGGTACTGTTTACTGCTCACCAATAGTTACCAGACTGGAGATGAGGACGGCGTTCAGCCCTGATTTAGTGTGGGAGCTCTCTGGAGAAGCTGATGACAATGGGTGATTTCTGACAAAGGCGTTACATAACAGAAGCTATTAAAAAAAAAAACCCAACCAAAGATGCTGTGGCAATGGAAATACATGTTTTTTACTGATCTTGGCTATAGCTGGTTATGTGATCTTTTCCAATGACCTCTGGATGCTGTTTGTCCTTAAAGAAGATAGGCTAGGTCCACATTTCCCTCTTACAGCCAGTGTGGATCAAACTCCGCACTAGAGCAGATGGGGACAGACTGAACGGTGCTTCAGTTTGTTCCTCTCTTTTATTATCATATCCTGAGTTCCTCCCTTAAACTGTTGTGAAGCCTAAAGAGATACTTTACAGAATATAATTACTGCAATACAAGTTTTGTCTTCCTGGGGAGTTCCTGTGAGGATTGACTTTTGAAAATAAATGGATTTATTTGTTGTTCAGTTGTCCGAGTGCTGTCAAACAGCACACAGCAAGGCACCCCCACGAGGGAAGAGCTGTCAGCCCCTTCTGCTGGTGCCTGCATCATCTCCCAGGGAATGGAGAGGGATATATGCAAAAAAAAAATGAGCATCATAAAAGCTATGGCAGGAACGGATGCAGGATTGCTGCTGGAAGAGGTTTCACATCTTTGGGAAGGCTCTCGTGTGGCCTGTGCTTAGCAATCCCATCTGCAGGGACAGACCGTGCCAGTTCTGAGGGTGGAAGAGACCCTGGAGGTAGAGGAGGCCCAAGATCCTTCCCAGGACAACCCAAACTCCCTTCTAGGTGCAGGAGGCCGGGTTAGTTACTGCCAGGGAAAACACAGCACGGCCTTGTGCTTACGAGTCACAAGTGAATGAGAGAGTCGGTGCCAGAGGCCAGATTCTGACAATGAAATCTGGCCTCTGGGGCCACTTTTCTCACTGACAGCATTTATTAGCTGAGATGGCTCTGGGGAAGGATGCAGTGAATGAGGTACTCTGCTCTGCAGCTGGCATTAGCCATCAGTGGGTCACGGAGGCCAGAGAAGGATTTTAATCCAGCAAAAGCACTTCCTCGCTGTTGGAGGGCACAGACACAGCAATGGCACGGAGATGCCAATGGCTGATACTCCCTTTGAGCCTTGCCAGCCACGAGGATGGAGTGCAGCAGCTTGTCTGGCACAAAGGTGTAATTACACTGTGCTGCTTTTGGCTTTCCTAGACCACTGGAGTTTTTCTGGAGCAGTCTGTATAAAACAGGGGTATTTCTGCAGTATGAGAACAGCCCAGGAACACTGGGCTAGGATGTGGGGAGGTCTGGTTTGTGCTCACTGGGGCCATGCGTGTGTAAGTGTGACAGGGATCTGGTTCTCCTCTTCCCATCTTCACTCTTCTTATCCACCTTTCCTGAGGTGGGCCTGCAGAGCAGAAAGTCTCTAATGACTCTCAGACATTCCTCCTGCCGCTCCAAAGCCTTGCTTAGAGGCTCCCACACAAGGATAAAAATGTCTAAAATGCACATCTCAAAGTCTAGCCTCGCATCTTGCTACCAGAGCAGGACAGCCTTCTAATGGAAACTGGAGCTGGGAACAGAAAAAGTGATCTGTAAAATGATGCAGAAATCATAAAAGGAATTTGGTTATTCATGCAACATATCTGGAGAGACAGGGATTTTCAAGGCAGTTTGGGTGTCTCATTTGGCAGGTGTCTGTGGCTTCTAAATGTGGGCTGTCAGTGCAGTGTAAGAGGTCTCAAGCTGAGTAACTCGAGTTCCAGGGTGACCATTCTAACCTTTCGATACCAAATGCCAAAGTACTGCGGCAGATGCCAAAGGTGTTTCATGGGATGACTGGGATGGAGAGAGGATGTGACTTCATAAGGACACTGCCGTGAATTCTTTACTGAACATGAATAATTAAGAGGATTTTACCTTCGATTGTGGTTTTGCTAAAATAAACTAGTCTTTATGTCTTCCTAAAGCATTAGGTAATGCAATAGGAGCTCAAGATTGCAAACCCCATGGCCAAGCTTTCTCAGAGACTACGCCAATTTTACACAATATGCAGGAAATTACAGACTTTGTAAAACCATTGCAGTTTGGCTTTATTTGCCCACAGAGAATATACTGCATCCCCACTAGATATATCACTGTGCTGTGTGCCAGTCAGGACACTGAAGAAAACACACTTGGAGTGAACAAATGTGTGAGAAATATCCTAGTTTGATGTAAGTGACTGACAGGTGATTTGTCTTGAGACCAAAAGCAACCTCTAGAGCACCTGTCCACGCAGGCAATACTCCATAAGATTGAAAAGATTGAGAGGTTTAATGACTGTACATTGCAGGGACTCTCTTAGGTGGTAGAAGGGAACAATTCCAGTGAAAAAGATGTTCAGTGTTACAACAGGCAAGCTTCTCTCCCCTTCCATGGATAAAGGGGTAAAACTCTTTTTGGTCATCTTCTGTACTGCTCATTCTGGTCCTGCTTGGCTGCCTCCACTTCACTCTCTCTGCACAACCACACTGGGGTCCTGGGGGGCAACCCAACACCGTCTTCTCCCACGAGAGAAGCTTACCCCAAGAACAGCACCAAAGGCACTCCAGACATGGGGAGTTAGGATCTGTAAGTACATATCCATATTCTGCAAAATGAAAACTGATTTGTGTGTAAGGTCTCCTGTGCTGAAGGAGTGATTTTGGCTTTGCTTCCTTTTCTGGTGTCTCAAAGCTAATGGGAAAAGAGATTATAGGCTCAAAAAGACCACCTGAGACAGAAGGTGGAAGCTTTTGTGGACAGGGATTGCTTTGCCCTTGGCGTGTGAAAGCAGAGCACACCCCCCACCAGGACATCTCCGTGTTGTTTGTTTGCCTACACAGAGTTGTGCCGTGTGTGGACGAAGGCCTTCTCCTGCTGCCTTCGTTCTGCTGATTCACCCCCATTTTATGGAAGGCAGCAGAAAGAGGATGAGGAGGAGAGAACTAAGTAAGGGAGTGGATGAAGAACAGCAGGATATTAGACTGCCTAGTGCTTCTGAATGTTTTGACTTCTTAACAACTGGGGGCTCTGCATTACCCACCTACCGTGAAAACTGGCTGTGCTCTCTCTTTTGTGTCATTGTCATTTCAAGGAAAAATGTACTTTGGAGTTTTTCCTTTCCAATCCATTGTAGCTGCCTGCCATGCAAGGTTGTGCACTTCATAGTCGGCTGAGCCTCCCAAATATGGCACCTCATTATCATTACAGCCCCAACAGTGTTGTTTCCTACTGACGTGGCAGAAGAAATCCAAAGTTAGCAATTGTACTCTGTCTAGTGGCATCCAGAAATGTACAATCAACCTCTCCCCAATCCATGCATTAGCATGGGTTCAGCCACATGCTGTCTTCCAGGCTGCAAGATTTTAGCGGCTGCAGGCTCCAGAGGTACTGACCAAACGAAATCACTCCCATCTGCACACCTTGCTGTCACCAGTTCTGTGCAGGAACAGAATGAATCTATTATTTTTCATAATGGTTCTTCTCTCCTTAAAGAAAAAGCATTCATTTTACAATAGGAAATGACTCATTTTAAGCGTGTTAGCAGCAGTTTTGTTCCCCTCTGCCCAGCACTGCTACTGTAAATGAGCTGTAGTGCCCTTCAGTTGCTCCAACAGCCGATCTAAAGTTCCAGCAATCTATTTGTCCCCTTTTAAGTAGGATGCAATGTACTGGCCTTGCATCCAGTTCAGATTTTAAGCAGAGAATATATGGTCTTTGAGTGAAAAGGGTGGTTGAATCAGGTCTCAGGAGGGTTTGGTTCCTGTTCCCTAATGAGCGACAGCAGAAGAGTGCTGTTTTTTCAAGGTCATAACAATACATTTTAACAACTCTCCCACTCATATTTTCGGATCTTCCTTTAGCACTTCTATTTTTCAGGTATGCTGCTATGAGAAAAGCTATTTATTCAGGTGTTGGAAATGCTCTCTTTAATCAGAAGCCTGTACTGTGATTGCAGAAGAATATACTAGGCAGTAGATGGCAGGAATCCAAAACGAGTCGGACACTTCCACAGCGCTGTGTGCTCTGTGTACACCTTCCTCTGCCTGCTTTGGTATTTACTGCTACTACACGCCACGTGGGTCACCAGCAAACGTTGCTCCGTGTCCCCCTCACCGCTCAGGGTACTAACTGGGTCACAGCTGTGGGCACAGGGATGGCAGCACTCTCCAGGTCTCATTCCCCCACACAGCCTCGGAGTGGAGGGAATGCAGCTGGGCTGCTGCATGGTGATGGTCTCTTGGGTCAGGGGTGCTCAGCCCACCAACAGCACCTGCCTTGCCAGGATGATGACCCAGGCATGCACATCTCCCAGAGAGCCTCCTTATCCCAAGCTTTATACAGGGAGAAGGCTCCAGAAGGATCAGGTCTCCATCCTTTGGGCTGGCCTGGGACCACCCCGCAGTTTGCACAGGCTCAGTGCACCCATGTGTCAATCCAACGCCCTAGGAAGGATCTGCCTCGCTGTGCAAGGACAGCCAATCTGTCACCTGCTAGGGCAAGGTCCATAGCTTGGACTCTCTTCACAGAGTGTCAAAGCAGTTAGGCACCCCTGCTGAGCTGACACGTTCCTCCAGGTCAGGACTGCAGCTTCTCTCCCTCTGCATGGAGCCCTGTGAATGCACCCTGTGCTTGGCTGGGCTTTGGATGACCCGGGTTGTCCCCATCTCCACGTCACCTTGTTCAGCAGCAGGTCTGACATGAACACTACCTGTTCACACCTTCCAGCTGGGAGCATCCAAGCATGTCCAGGCTGCTTTCCCAAGCTTGTGAAGTCCTGAATCTACATTTAGATCAGTGTGACCGGTTTAATGCAAAAGCCTAAAGCGCAAGTAAAAGAAACAGTTGTGTACCAGGCTCCTGAAGTTTGGAGTGGCACTTCCCTGGGGTACTGCTGTGAGTCTGTTGCCTCCTGGAGATGCTGTAAAGGTGCTGTGCTTTGTGTCACTGGGATGCAACGATCCCTGAAGCCAATGCACATCCCAGGTAGGCAACCGACTGGGGAGCAAAATGGAACCAGCAATCCCACTGGGATTGACTAAGAAAGCCAGATTTCACTCTGCCTCTCACACTGTCAGGAGGAGATGAGCCCTGGGAACCTGGATCAGGCCAGACTGTGATCTAGGAAATGCTGATGCTCTGTCCTTTCAGCAGCAATATGCTCCCTTCCTGATGGAAAAACGGACTGCATGCAAGGCAACTCCATTGCTGCTGCTCCTTCTAATGAAGCAGGAATCAAGGTCAGAGCCAGGTTTCTGCAGCAAGCAGTGCTGCTTCTGTGCCTGACCTTCTTGGTTGTGTTCAGTGGCCCCACCACAGAAGGAGCTCTTTGGTGCAGCTGCTTTGTGTAGCTCTCACTGACAAAGGCAGAGACAGAGTGGTACCTGTTGCTCTTTGCTTTCTCACCTTTACCAGCCTCCTCTTGGACTGAATCAGAGCAATTTATTCCCTCCCCCACATCCAACACCATCCCCTCTCTAGCATTTTCTCTCACTAAAGCAAGAAACATTTCCATTAAGACTTTTTGCAGCCCCTCTCTTGCCTCCCAGCTAACTGCAGGTACTTCAGAGGTTCTCTCTGACAGACAAGGGGAATGCAGGGTTAGCAGAGCAGGGGCTGCAGAACAGCTCCATAAATGAGAAACCTTCCCCTCTGAATGGGAGAAGACCCCACCTCAGGGCCTCTGCCTCATGCTGCTCCCCACCGCTGCACTGGCATTTTCTCCTTGTTCCCTGCAGCCTGATCCTGAGACACCCCACTCCTGCCAGCAGGACCACGTACTTGTGGGACACCTTTGCATGCCTGCACTCGAAACAAGTTTTGAAAACCTGTCTCTGTCTTATCAGTCTCTGCTTAAAATGAAAAGAAGCAGCCTCCTGGCCCAGGTGCCCGAAGGCACGATGACCCCTGGCAGAGCTGCAGCCAGCTCGGGTGCAGCACCAGCCACGCAGGGTCAGTGGGGCTCTGTGGGTGCCTCTCTGTAGGGTCCAGCCTGTCCCTTCCCTCTGTGTGCTACTGCCAGAGCAGGGCCGAAGGGAGTTTGCTTTGCGCTCTCTCCTCTCTGCTATCTACAGACTTTCTGGTGGCTGGTTGAACAGAGGGAGAAGGAGCCACTGCTGAGAACCGGGTCTGCTGAGGTGCCTGGGTTATACAGGGGTGGGAGGGGGAGGATGTTTCTGCTGCACACACTGTCAGGCCTGGCATCGCTTGGCCTCAATGTGGAGTTGTTGAGTTAGTGAAATTTCCTTCAGATGCTACAGCAGAAAAGGTGGAAACAGTTAACTGGCTTTTCTTCTCATCAGTCTTTCTCCAAGATTTGTGGCAAGGAGTTAACTCTTTGCATATCAGCAAAACACTGCACTAGTGCTGTATTTGAGGACAGATCCTAGACAGGGTTTCTCTTAAAATTCTTGGCACCACACAGAGCTAATTAAGATCCCACATAGTTCAGGACTCTTTCTCTAACAGCCAATAAAGCCTGCTACCTTTACAAATTTCTAATGTCAAAAAACTGAAGAGCAGCTTCAAATTAAAACATGAAAAGCTCTTTTTAACACTGCTCTCGCCCTGTACCCCATCCTCAACGAAGCTTGGCTGTGTGAGCCTTCCCCTAAGCACATCCAGCTTGTTCTCCTCTCTGTGCAGTCTCATGAATTTCTCATGCACTCAGCACACTGTGCATTTACTCAGCACACTGTGCATTTACTCAGCACACTGTACATGTGCAGTGAGTCCAGGTGTCAGTGCCAGTGCTCTGGACACATCCACACCTGATGTAAGCCCACGGAACTCAGCAGTGCTGCACCACCATGCGCTTTGGCTAGTTCTGTTAAGCACTGGCACTGGTGCCACTGCTCTAATCAACTGATGTCTGATCCCTTGAGAAATGCATGAGACCACTGCTAATTTGGACTGTGTCTGACTTTAACCATGTTCTTAGAATGACAGTGTTAGGTCTGTAATTACAATGCAGTATCCCCAGGGAGCTGGTGCAAGTATGTGCAGAACGTTCATTAAATGACTTTTCTTGTTGGTGCACGCAAGACTTTCCCCCGTTTCAGAGAAGCACAAAGTCAAGCTTAGCCACAGAGTGCTTCATGACAACTTCTTCACCTCATAATCCTGAGAGGGTCTTGCTCAGTTTCTAGGGGACTGATGTTGAAGTCAGAGCCTCTCATTACTATGGAATCTAAGCAGCCCCTAAGGAATTAACGAAGGGGAAACTTCCTCCTATCCCTGCTGGCTGAGTCTCTTGAGGTCAGGGCTGAGACTCATCAGTGTTTTGGAGCACAGACACTTGCCTGTGCTCTGCATCCTCTGTGGGTAAATACAGGACTTAACTTTCCAGTTCTCTGAACTATTAGCCAATCTTCAAATTTTAATTGTGAGACAGAAAGGGGGGGGAAAAAACCCCAAACCAAACCAACACAAAGCACATCAATTCCTACGGAGAGTGTTATTGCATGCATGCCACTCAGAGGCAGGCTTCTCTTCATGTCTGATTAAAAATTTTTCTATGAAAAAATTGCTTGAAGAAGGAATTAAGGTGAACAAACATTTGGAAACTATGGACTATTACCTATCATCACTGCTTGCCATTCCACATGCCACTTAAAATGAGTAGCTCTACACAGACAAAACCAAACTCTCTTGTATCACACCCTTAAAACACCAATTCACCTTGGTGCATCAGAAGGCTCTCACTTTTTCCCCAACTCATTCTACCTGTCCTTGGGATCACTCTAAGTCACTGTCAGGCTGGAGGTGTTAAGCCAGTGAGCAAGCCACGCTGTTTGCCCACCCCAGCTGTGCTGGGATGGCAGCGCTGCCCACTGTAACTACAGCAGCTCCTCTCCATCCTGCGTGCTGAGGCATCTCCCTGCCAGCCACAGGCAGCCCCCTCCAGGAGGAAGCACCTGCTCAGTCCTTGTCTCGGCTGAGACAGTACTGCCAATGTGATGCTCGTGTGGCATCTGCACGTTTGGAGCTGTGTGCTGGCAGTGGTGCCCCACAGGTGTTCACATCCAAGCTTGGGACATCCTTTCCTTCCTTATTTGGACTGTCTCAGCTTTTCTCGTTCCAAGCATCTCTATAATGTCTTTGTCCCCCTTTTAAGCAGGAAATTTTGCTCAGGGTTATACACTCTGGAGACTGGTCCCTGCCAGCTGGGACTTTCTTCCAAGCCCTGTACCAGCATTCAGGGGTCTCAGTGTCAGCATTGCCATTGCCTTTGCTGCACACTGACCTCAAGACTGGACTTTCTACCTACTGTCCTGCTCCACCAGCCACAAGGACAGGCTCACGAGTATGACAGCTGTCTGCTAAGCTTCTGACAGCATGCTCCTTCCCCAGTCAAGTTCCGTAGTGGTGGTGTGTCGCTTCCTATAGCCAGCCCTGCCCCACAGAGTCGGGTGGGGATTTGCACCAGAAAAACTCGGCAGCTACACTTGTGCTGGCCCGGCAGGAGATCGGTGGGGACACGGCCGCCTGGGTACCGCTCTGGTACTCACATGGCCAAAACGACAATGGCAGAAACTTCACGACAGGCTGACTCTGTTCGTCAAGTTCAAAGTCAGGGTGCCCGAAGCCGGGTAGGAGGGCGAGGGCAGGCAGGGACAAACCCTGGCGAGGGAGGCAGCACCGGGACGGCAGCGCGCCGGGCGGGGAGATGCTGTCCGGGGGATGCTGCTGTCCGGGAGACGCTGCTGTCCGGGGGATGCTGCTGTCCGGGAGAC
>NW_008238321.1:11926143-11965400 GCF_000691975.1 Corvus brachyrhynchos | reverse complement strand
TCGGTTGGCCTGGCTGCAGCCTGGGCTGGGCTTCCGACCGGCTGGGGAGGCAGGGGCTCATCCAGCAGTAGGCGTTCGTATCTGCGGCATCAAAGCGCAGAGCCGGGTTAACAATGCACTGTCCCTCCTCTGCCCGCAGTGCTGCGGGTGAAGCACGGGGCGGCCAGCGGGGACACCGCCGTGCTCCAGCGGGGACACCGCCGTGCTCCAGCGGGGACACTGCCGTGTCCCCCGTGAGCGGCTCCTGCAGGACAGTGCTGAAGGGAAATCAGTTTCTAAAACCTTCTTCACTCATTCCTTAAGGCTTGTGTACTTCAGTACATAGTCCCAGGTGTAACTACTAAAGGATTTAGAGTTAGGCTTGTTGCGATAGGGTGATGGAAGCCTGTCCTTTGTGCTAGTCAGTGGGCTGGTCAGGTGTGAGCACATTGATACGTCCAGGAGGTCATGGTTTAGTGATAAAATAGATGTTTGATTGCAGTGCCTGCCTACTGAGCAGAAAACAAGATGGTTTTTCACCCAAAGTGTTTAGCTGAGCCCCACAGACCAGCATGGTGTGTTGGAAGAGCCCCCCGGGTTTCTGAGGCTGCCAGAGCAAGCCAAGAGGGATGTACCTGTCCAACGTGAGGTTGGTCAAAGAGCTGTGTCTGGTGGGACGCACACAAGATACAGTGGGTGGGTTACAGAACTAAATGAAGATGTGATCCTTACTCTCTGAAAACATCCGACTGCTTAGGGTGGATAGCTGTGGGCCATCAGGTGACTCAGTAAGGACTTCAGCACCTTTGGGTTTCCAGGGTCTTGTTTGAAAAGTAGTTTAGCTTCTGTTTGGAAACATAGCCAGGAGCAAGTAAGGCTCTGGTCTTGCAAGGACTTGAGTAAGTTACTTTGCTGGGAGAGTCAGTAAGATTATTCACGTGCTTAAATGCTTTATAGAAGAGGTCTTTTTGAATTGTACTGAAACTGCTGTCCACCTTCCCAGGTTAAACATGCTAGAAAAAACATGTTTTTTCTCTGCTTTTCGGTGGATGTCTTCATGAGTGTAAGTTAGAGTCTGCTGGTACAGGTTTTATGGGGCTGTGATCCTTTTGAAAAGAATTTTTTCTAAACCATTCATTCAAATAACCAGCAGAAGTGTATAAAGCAGTGTATGTGGGGGTGATTATATAGTACAAAGTCCTGTGAATTCGGCTTTGTCTGGTTTTCTTTTCCCCAGATATTTAACTTACAGGGTCTTTTTTGAGGTTTTTTAAAGTTCTTCTCATATTTCTGCAACAGACCTGAGGAGGAAAGAGATCTTTTATTGCCTCCCGAAAGAGAGGTGATTTTTCCTGGAGCCTTTTCTTGGGGGGAGTAAGTACCTCAGCAGGGCTGGAAGCGTGACTCACTGTTTCGAAGTTAAGTGAAGCTCATCAGCAAAACAAAACACAGAAGAAGGGGATGGCAGTAGAGCAAGTGATGGTTAAAAAGTGCCACATCCAGTTTGCAGCACCATGAGTCTCTCAACTTTCCGGTTAACAACAGTGAGATCCCACGAGAAGCTGGAGGCTAAGGAAGAACCTCTGCCATCTATTTTCTGTTGTGCTGCTGCCACTTTTAAGTCTGGCCTAGTTTTGAACATCCTGAGCAATCGGGCTTCCCTGGAGAGGGCTGTTTCTCTAATAGAAGCATATGTTTCCTCAGAGCTGGAGTTGTCTCCAGGGCACAGTTCAGGTAGCTGCTCGTGTGCTGAGGAGAGCTGTTGGTAATAAGAATCTTTTCCTATCTTCCCACCTGGAACTCTCAGTAGAGCCTCACAGGAGGCTCTGCTGCATGTGACCTGCTCCTATTGTAAGAGGAGGAAAACTGGGAGGTTTGTTCACATTCACTAACAGTTCCCTCTCTCCTGCCCTGCTAATGGAGAGGCCACAGAAAGTAAATCTGCTCCTCGTACCTCAGTTAGCTTAATTGAAGCTTCCTGAGGAACTTTTCTGCCTCATTGCACCAAGAGCTTCTAAGGCAGGATGAACTGGGTTTCCACATCTGATCTGCTTTTGCTTCACTGAAGTAAAATTAGTGAAATACTTTGTAATATATCAGAATTAAGGGCCCAGAGTAAAGGTGAAAATTGCTCTTGTGTTCTGTGTGTGAATGGTGTTTGGAGGGGCTTTTGTCCTTCAAACAACTTCAAACCAGTTTTGGCCTGAATGAAAAGAATTTGGTTTTTCTGCTCTCTGAATTGTGCAGTAACAGAACCCCAGACAGAAATGTCAATAAAGCCAATTCAAAACTAACCACAATGCTTGCTTCTACTTATAGCTGTTTATTTTTAAGCTTCTCTCTGTTTTCTAAAGGGATGACATTTATGTGTAACATCAGGGCCGCAGTGAGGAGAGCACTGCTCTGCTGCTGAACTAACAGGCAGATGCCTCTGGAGCCTTGAGGAGGACGGCTCCTGAAGCTCATCTCATAAACAGCCACAGGCTTAGACAGTGAATGATGTTTATTCTTTTCCTAAGAGCAGTTTATTGTTTTCATGGCATGCTACGTAACAATAACAGGTGGAATTACTTCACTTTAAAATTCCAGGGGCACTTGAACTTGGTTAGCTTCCTTTTTTTTTTTTTCCCCCAGAGGGAATGAGCCTTCCTAGAAACTGCTAGACAGTGATCCTGGTGGCAGGAAGATGGAGTGATGAGTTAGTCACACACTCCCCCATCCACTCGGGCCGTGGAACAAAGCACTGGTGACTTCAAGAGACAAGAGCCGTTCCCTGAGGAGTCGGGAAGAGCCAAGGGTTGTGTTGTTGCAGCAAGTTGGTCATTGCTGTGAGTAACATGCCTGGAAGACAGCAAAGGTGAAACTGGAAGGGTAATGCATGGAGCGTGTAAAGGGATTGGGAGAGGCTGGGTGAAGGTAGAGAAGTCTCTCAAAGGAAGAGGTGTTGTTTGGCCAAAAAGATGTGTGTTAACAGCTACCAGAGACCAGGGACGTTGGCAAGAGAACTGGTTTAGGGCCTGATCAGGGCTGTCTCACCTGGGTTGTAGTGCTGCAGGAATTAAACTCAGAGCTGCTTCAGAGAAAATGATACCTGTAGGAATGACAAGTCTTAGATTATACCTTATTAGATGCTTGTATATAATTTTGCTGCAATGAAACCCTTTCCTTCAAAGCAATATTTTTATCTTTCCTTACTGTTAGGCTGCAGGATATTTGAGTCAAATTCTACTCCTTGTGAGTTAAAGAACTGTCTCTATCAATAGCATTCTGCAGGTCTCTCCAGACTTGGAAGGTGAGGGAGACCTTTCTATGTTCTCATAAAAGCCATTAAAGAAAAAAGGTGATTATGAAAGTTCTTTACTGGAGCCTCCTCAGTGCCTATGCATTGGCAGGCTCCAGTTTTACGAGAGAAGAGTGAAGATTTATTCATTTTTAAGGTCAGAAGTTTTTCTTGTTGCCAGGGAAGGCTGTGGGTGCATTATGGCTTCTCCAGCTTGTGCTGCAGGTCCACAGCCTGCGCCCTCAGGCTCCACAGCCCTGCAGACTCCTCTTCATCTCTTCTTCCTTTGGCCTTGTATCTCCTTGGAGAGCCCATGAAGGTTACAAGAGGTCTGAAACACTGTCTGTAATGGAGCTTTGCCTATGTGAACCAACTGAAAACAAGTTTAAAGCTTTTAAACACCAATTATTTCCTCTTAGAATTAAATGTTTATTCCCTGAACTCCCTTTTAGGTTTCAACTGACAAATCTCATTGTAATTAATTTGAGCTCTATTGTGAGTACCTTTTCCAAGGGAACAGAAAACAGATGTGATAAATGCCTGAACATGAGATTAAAGCTAACATCTGTTGTTTTAAAGAAGAGTTACAAAACATACCATGTTTTGTTTGTGTTTAATTGGTAGATGATACACCTGATTTTCCACTGTTGTCTTTTGAGGTTACATTGAAAACATCTGGTAGAAATGTGCCCTGAGGTAAACTCATTTGACCTGTCCAGTTTGCAGTGGTTATGACAAATCACTGCTATTTTGGCAATAGTCAGCATATAGATGGTGTTTCAGATAAAATGAATGTGTTACACACAGTAGAAATCAAACTCTTTCTGCAAGACAGGAAAGTGAAAAGGATCCATCAGGAGCTTGTATGATGTACTTGTATGATGCTTAACTACAGAATTTATGGGCTAGTTCATATGTTTAGCATAAGCATATGCTTAAATCCTTTGCTGGATTTAGACATAAATAAATTAGGATTAAAATGTAACTACTTGACAAATCCTTCTGAAGATGGAGGCTCATTTATCCTCTCCCCAAGGTGAAAAGAAAGCACATGGGATTCATGTCACAGACTCAGTGCATTTCCTCTACTGTGATTGTAAAAAGTTGGACAAGAAATACTTGAACGTTCGAGTTTCCTTGAGCTGGAAGTTCCAAGTGGTTTAACTGTAGAAAAGGTGTGGCATGCACAGAGCTCGAAGTGGAATGCTGACAGATGGAGGTGACACTTCCTTGCCCCGTTACGGAGCAGAAACCAACTCCACCCTCTGCATACCAAGAAGAAGGGTGAAAACAGTTTAGATTATCTCTTATTTTAAAACCATTGTACCAATTATTTTTACTGATTATTGAAAAAAATAAGGTATTATTACAAGGTTATAGTGCATTCCTATTTGCCATGCTAAACCTCACTAGACCTCATTTCAGGATCAAGTCACAAAGTTAATTACTTTGTTCTGTAGCTTAGGGTTTCCTATGCAAACGCCATGTTTAGCTGGTGTGGTTAAATCCTCTCTGCACATCTCAGGCCAAGCTACATGATTTGGATTTGGAGCTTTTCTTTAAGAAAACACATAATCCTCCCCATATTTACTCGTTGGTGCCTTTGCTGGAGCGCAGCGGGCACAGGCGCATCCGTGCTGCTGTTGGCGGGGCTGGCACGGCTCCCGTGTGCAGTGGCCAGCACTGGCTGGTGGCAGGGTGCCCACAGAGAGTGTCTTGTCGGGAGGGGTGGCTCTGGCCCGGCCGTGCCTGTCACGGGCACGCACAGCAGCAGCCCTGCAGCCCCTGCAGCCCTGCAGCCCTGCAGCCCCTGCAGCAGCCGCCCGCTGGCCTGCGGTGCAAATGAAGGAAGGTCCTGCAGCATCACCTTCGCTTTCTGTGGGAAGGAACAGGAGGCATAAAGGAGTGAGGCTCCATGGAAAAGAGGCTGATGCAGACTCTGGTTTTGTGGCCAATTAAAATAAGTTGCAAGGCCCCTTGTTAACTTCTGCCCGTCCACCAAATGAGCAGCCAGCCTGAGCAGAATAAGATTACTTTCTCATTTTACATAAAGCTTTCACATGCTATCCCCCCTATTAATTAAGTAGATTAAAGGTTCTGGCTTCCTTGCACTCCTCTTTTCTTGTCTGATACACTTTGAATTAGATGTAACCATTATAAAATGATCAGAAGAAAAGACTGATTTTTTTTCTCACTTTCTAGGTATTGTGGGTATTTTTAGGTACCACACTTAGCAGATACAGCAAAAATACCTCCCTGCAGGTGGATGCTTTAAGTGGTTATAAAAGCCACTATTAATTTGGTTTTATTTCCTTGATATAAAAAAAATCTTATTTTGAATTTTCAGCAAGAGTAATTTGTCTGTCAGTGGACACATATTCTCCTCAAGGCTTGGCTTGTTTGTTGTTGTTATTGTTCTAGGTAAAAAGAGTAACTGCTTAATCAAACAGCAGTGCCATTAAAAATGTTAATGAGCTTTGTATCCAGTCTTACTCTCGTGCAGTTCCACTGACTGTGCCATGATTTCTCTTGATTTACTTTGGCATAAGTGAGGCATAAGCAGAATCCATCTCGGGTTAGCCACAGCTTTACTGTAATCCGTGAGGTCAATGAGAGCACAAAAGGAAGGAAGCTCTACATAATCAGAAATCAAATAATGCAATCCCCCTACAGCTCCGCTTAGTGCTTGCTGCTGATGTCAAACATATGTCCAAGCCTACGCTGGAGGCACCACCAGCAGCTGCCATGGGGAAGAGCAACAGGACCAGTTGTGTGCCTGAGCCCTGAAACTAGAAGTGGTTTTGATTAAATTCATGTCATTTTACAGGCAGGTGCAGTGCTCTGATAACTTTATGTTTATTCTGCAGTTCACCTGCCTCTGCCTATGGCAGGAGGAAAAAATGTTGGAACACATCACTGAAGAAAGGAAGAAAAAAAAAAAAGGGAGGAAAACAAACTGAAAAAATTGAACTTGTCAGTGTGAGCAGGGAGAGGGATGTAACTGCAAACACCCTGATGCAGCTCAACTCAGCTGAGACCATGGAGCAATTCTCTGTGCAGCAGCAGAGCTGCAGCCAGCCTGGCTTCTAGGTGGGGACTGCTTTCATTAACTTCAGTAAGAGTGCTTCACTGAGTGGGATGAGCAGGATTTGGGTTTTAGAAAGCTGCAGAGAATACCATCGCAGGGTTCTCAGATATTTTTCCCTGTTTAAATTGGCTCAGCAGGCCTTGCAAAAATCCCTGTGGGTTTGAACAAAAAATTATTTGCAGTTTCCTAGAGGCCGACAACTGTTTCTCCTCTAATCAGATGTTGCCCTGAAGGGAGTTTTGGTCTCCCCATGGATCAGGCATCGGTAATCTAAAGTTACTTAAATGGGGCCAAATCCTGCTTGCTGGCATGTTTTAAAGAGGGTTAGTAGTTTATGTTACATCCAAGTCCACAAAGGCTCCAGATGATATACAGTGTGTGGTAAGATTACATGGTAAAAGTTTCTGTCCTTGATGATATTAGTGCTTGGGCACACTTTTGACAAAGACATACAGCTGTGATTTTCCTACCTTGAACTTGAAAGAGAAGTCAGGATTTAATTTTATGTCAGCACCCGGAGGCTCTTTATTTCTTGCCTTTGCTCTTTATTGCTCCCACACTGCAAACACAGAAGTCTCCAATAATACAGCCTATGGAATCAGAAATGCAGGGTCATGCAGTGCTTGCTATTGGCCCCTGAAGTCCAACTTGGGCACTGCTATAAAAGCAGAGACTCCTCTGCCATTGACTCTTCTCCTCCACTGCTGTTGGCCTGGGAACACTAGAGCACTTACTGACCACAGAGCTTTTCTTCCAGACACAGACAGAACAGTATTTTCCAAAGGGGCCACTGATCTTCGCCTGTGGAAGGTGTCAGTGGCCAGCAGTTCCAGTCTGAGGCCTCAAGTTCATTGTTGCACCCACTCCTCATGGTTGATATGCAAGGGCTTTGTCAGATCAATGGCAAAATTAAATTCCAGAGTCAGGAATTGGCTTTAATATTTTTCAATAGATTTGGGTTTATGTGAGAAAGGAAAGGCAAATCATTAGGAGAATTTCAGCCCTTTCCTTTGTTTTTCCTTTGTACCAGCCAGGGTCCTGGGCCAGCTGATGCAAGTGCCCCCCCTGTTAATTTTGTTAAGTCCCTGTGCAGGCAGATGTTGATGGGGTACTGTGCTAGCAAGGAGTTGCCTGCAGCTGTGGGCTGGATGCTCTTCTTTTAGTCTTTGTGTGAACCCACATATTTTTGAACTTCTCTTGCACGATATTGGTGGTAGATCTTAAAATACATGTTGGATCAGACAGCTGAGTGTTTCCTCATTTTCAGGGATTCGTACTTTTTGTGATAGTTGTGCAATGACCAATTCAATAAGCACTTGTTTTGCAGTTTGAGGTAGCTAATGGATTTCAAAGCTATTTGCTATTGTAATTTTTTTGCCTAATTGTTTTCTGTCTGTAACTGTATGCCTCCACTTCCAGGACTGACTCTTACATTCCTGTGTAGTGAGATTGATGCAGATTCTGTCCACAGAATGTCACTCTGTTCAATAGCAATCAGGGATGCAAACTGAGGAGACAGAGGCTGCAAGGAGATTATTTTCAGCTGCCACCCGAAATGCAATTTCTAACCTGCTTTTGGGAAAAATGACACCCTGGTCTGAGAAAGTGGGTAACCTATCATTTTATGAGGCAATCATTTAAAACTGTTGGGCAGCTGACTAATGAAAGAGACAAACAGGCTGTACATGAGTCAATTTTCTGAGTCGGTTTTACAAAGGTGGTTTTTGCACGGGCAGGGGTTTATAACCAACGTGCTTTTTGAGATCCTTGATTCGTTGTGGCATGTGGGAAGGGACTTGTAGGTCAGCACCATGTCTAACACTAGGGTGGTATCTAGTTTCTGTAAATATTGATTTCTCTTTGAACAGGTTGGCTTTAACTTGTTTTTAATTAGTAATGGCAGATGTTCAGCTGGGAGAACATCTAGGGATCATTATTCTAATAATGTCCTATTAGCTTTTAAACCTTCCTCCTAATGTAAATCTGTAATTAGAGTGCTGTCTCTATCTGCTGCATCCTACTACCAATTCTATCTGTAAGCCAATACAGTGGGATGCCAAAAAGCTGCAGGGATTGTAAATTGTGTCTCATGACTCTGTGTTTCGGGTAATTGCACACCGAGGACAAAGCAGCACAAAGCAGCAGAACGGCAGCAGCAGCCCCCACCTCCTCAGAGTCCGTAGGAAGGATGTTCCCTTGGGTGGAGGATGCTTTGACAGCAAGGTGGAGGTGGAGCAGGGGTTGTGGTGTGTCCCACTGGCACAAACAGAACCCGTGGGCAGAGCAGCCTTTGGGAGGATGATGGTGTGTCCTGCAGGAGTGCCTGCCTGTGTGCCTCAGATAATGTGTGGTGGGAGTCTGAGGAGGCTTTCCCTCTGCTGGAAGCTTTTGGCTTTGTGTGTGTTTAGAGGAAGGCTCCTCCCGTAGGTCTCTGATTCCCTGCCTCACCCGTGTGCAGTTCCCAACACAGCAGCACTGACTGGGCACCTCCTTGAAGAGATTTTGTATCCACACAGCTCCTCTGGTTCTCACCAAGACATTCCAGCATCCAACTGACAGTGAGTCACCAAACCACCAGCGAATCAGGCCAGGAGGTGTCTGTAAGTACAAGTGTGCAGAATTTAGCTGGTTTGGTGGGTTTATCCATGTACCTTGTCTCTTACAAACAAAACCCAACGCATTTCATTCACTGTCCTCTGGTGGCATATTCACTTTTACCCATATTGATCCTTCCTCACAGATCCATTGCATCTGTGGATCCCAAAGGAGAAGTTAATGTCCTTTTTTGTACACGTTACAAACCAGCTGTGCAAAGACCTTGTTAACTGCTTACAGAAGGGTTGGCCTTCTGATGGCCTCCAGGGATTTGGGAGTAGATCCACAGTCTGCTGCTCCCACCCCACTGACCATGAGAGGTGCACTTCAGTGTGTTACTCACAAAACTCCAATCCCATTCATGTTTGCTAGTTCAACAGAAAATGCTAGTCCTTGCCATCAGACAGGAGGCATATGTGACCATGTCCATATATATTTCATATTTCCCTTCAGAATATAGTGTCATTAAATTTCTTCAGTGTTGAGTTTTTGTCTTGTGCCCACATTGAAATAAAATGACGTTCTGAAAAACTCACTCCAACTTTCCAGCCTCCTGGAGCCAAGCCTAGAGGGGTATAAATCTGCCATGCTGTCTGTGAAAGATTTATTTCTAGTCCTGCAGTGACATGATAATTTTGACTTATCTGCAGAAGTTTCCTGCCTTCCTCTCTTGCCGTCCTGCTCACTGTATCTCTTCTCTTCCTGTGGGCACAGTGCTTTGCTGCCAGCTCAGTTTAAGATAAATAAATAATGGTCTGAGGTATCCATCAGACTCTGTTCTGGATCACTCTTGAAAGGTCACTCCATACTCACGTGGCAGCTGAAGTTACCAGAGCCTGCTGACCTGTTTCTCTTATTTATTCTACAGCCTTCACACTTGCAGAACCTGCCTTTAGTAATTAGATAATCTGCACAAATGGAGTCAACAGGCAGCAGATGTAGGACAAGAACCAGATTTCATATCTTTGCATTTCTTTTACAAGATGAAGATACCTGATACTCTTGAAAGTCAGGAGACCTGTAGTGATAGCTAATAAACTGCTGTCCTGATACACATGCTGATAAACCCAGCTTATTTCCTTTAAATCCACACCCTGCTGCCTCCCAGGGTGCCGTGCAGTCTGGCTTGAAGACTCTCCTGCACGTTACCTCATGCTGGTTTAGGGAAGAAACTATTAGGGTTCTTTCTCTAATTACGTTGTATTTCTCAGTGTTTAACTTCATTCTTTCATTCAGGCTGTGCTTGAAGCATATCCTGCCTGATGTGACTAAGCTGTTGACTCACTTCTTTTATGGCAGTAATAAAACCAGATCTAATGACCAATGTCTGGATATCAACCACCGACAGCATTTGCAAAAAAAAAAATCCAGATTGTTCCTTCTCAGTATTGTGTGTCCTGGTATAACTTCCACATACTTTACAATATCAGGCGAGTGTGGCACTGTTGTAATCACAGTTTTGTTTTCTTCATTTATAAAGATTATCTGCTTGGCTTTAGCACTATCCCAAACCCTCCAGTTCTGAGTTTTAAATAGTGCTTGCTTGGAAGCTGTCCCTGTAACCATTAGTGCTGGTAATTGCACTCAGAGACCTAAAGTAGACCATCAGCCTTGCACTGGGTCCCAAGGGTTTTGTAACTCTATGAATTTGGAGCTCTCCTCAGTTTTGCCATCCATCTCGTGTAATTTGGTGGTCTCTCAGCCCCTGCTGTCATCTCAGGTGGGCTGTTGCCTGTGATTCCAGTGTGTCTGTGCCACACAGGGATGGGGAAGGGCAACCATCTGATTTTGCTTGCAGGTTGACCCCAGCAAGTTTCTGCAATGCAAGGAAGGCTGGGGTGAGAATCTGCAGGAGAACGTGGCCCTTGCACTTCTGCTCATGTCTTTGCTGAGTATGAGGTGAGCATCATGCATGAGAATGTGGCATTTTCCTGGCCAGTGGCAAAATAGCGGATTATTTGATGTAGAATAGGGCATGGATGGGAAGGAGAATCAGGGACCTGGAACTGTTTCCCTTGAGCCTTCACCATCTGCTGTGCTGAGGAAAGCCCACAGTAATTCTACACAATCAGTCCAGACTCAGGGAAATGATAGGTTTTAGCCCTAAGACATCTGCAATTGCAAGTCTCCCAAATTGAGATTGTATCACAATATTTGATGCTGGAGTCATTCAATTACATAAGACTCTCAGTTTCATTTAAAAGAAAAAATAAGTTTCTGTACTGCAGAGCAGCAAAGATTAGCTTGCACAGATGAGCCGAGGGACCAGGCAAGGTGTACAGGCCAGAGGACTAAAGAGTCTCACTTTTGTTGTGTAACATCTCCTGATTTTAGAAGCCATCTCAATAGAGCCAATCTCATAATGGGAAGTTGCCTTCAGTGAATGCCAAGTTTTATTTTTTTAAAAAAGTCCCAAACCTAACAAAAGCATTTTCAGCAGATCTGAGGCTTTCTGTGAATTCACATGATATTCAGCAAATACTTTGGGAGGAAAACTGGAGACATTTGCTTTGGATAAGCTGAACCATTTTTCTTAAGCATTCTAGCTTTTGCTTTGACACAGTGTTTACATTCCAAAATCGAGTTGTTGTTTAAAAAGTGAATTAAACCAAGAAAGTAAACAAAACAATAGGGGATGATTGAAAAAATTTGGAAGGTGCAGACATTTTGATTTAACAAATCATACACCCATTATATGTAGAATGCTTATTCTGGAGATCAGGTTTGTTGGGGATGAATGCTGCAGGGAAAGCTGCTCTGGAAAGATCAACTGAGTCTGCACGTGCTTAAACGTGCTGCACTGTTTTGTGCCCTTGGTACCAGTGGAGAAGAATCCAGCACTCTGCAGAATGTGGCCTCTTTCCTAAAGTCAGCAGAAGTATTTTGGCGTGTGTGCAAGAATTATGGACTTCCTTTCCTTCACCTTTCTTGTCTTGCCACAAACTGAGAGCCCCTGGCTGTCTCACCTTCCTGGGTGTAATCAGCAGGACTTTAAAATGCAATCTAAGCCTTGGTTCAAAAGAAGTTTTGAGGGTGTATTTGATCACTTTGTGAAGCCCAAGGACACTGACCCCCAATCTGGCTCTTTTTCCAACGTCTGCTTCTTGCTGCCTCTCATGGGCTTTCCCCTGGGCTCTGAGCCCCTGCAAGCCTTGCCAGGGTAACACACAGCATGGGGGGCTGCAGTGGGCAGCAGGACTGTGCCTCCCTTCCTGCAGCACAGCCAGAGTGTGGCAAGGAAAGAGCGTGGCAAGGCAAGCTCTGAGTGTGGCAAGGAAGGGACCACGTCACTGTGCGGCTCTGCCAGCACCACTGTGACAAGGATCTCTTCTCTTTTTTTGCCACAGTTTTATAGACTGGAGGCTGTTTAAGGGATGGTCAATTTGCTTTCTGTAAACTGTCCACTATGAGCTGAGGACTTCAGACATCACAGGTGTCAAGTGGTGGCATCATTTGTATTAATAAGTGCTACGTTTCCAATGCCAGCACTGGTCCACGTCGCTTTAACAGCTGCTCCAGCCTTTCTGGAAACATCTGATCCTACAGGAAATGATCCATTTACTAAAGCTCTTTGGAGAAGGCCACCAATCCTTTTTCTGCATTATTTCATGTGAAGTTCAGCCTCTGAGATTCCTTAAATAAACAAAAAGCTGGAGAGGAAACAGCCTCTTGACAGTTTTGGGGAGGAAATAGCACCCAGCTTTCCTCTGATAAAAGCAAGCAACAGTCTCGAGGAGATGTCTGAGGATCTGATCCCACATATGGAATCCTGCCTGAGAAACCCCACGGTCTGGACTTAGGCAGCTCTCACAGGGTCCAGGATCCCCTGGAAAAAAATGGGGACCTTTCAGTGGAGCTGAGCAAGAAGTTTTTATGCCCAACTCTAGGAGCAGAACTGGCATTTGATAAGTGGTTGAGTGGTTTTAAACAATGAAAAATTAAAACAATCATTCAATTAAATGTGAGCAGATGCCCTGAAGTGAACTGGTGTGGCCAGATTTACAGTCTTATTGATGATAAGGCATGGAAGTATTTGATCATTCTTATTTCATGGCTCTCTTGCTTAATATTATCCTTTTTTATAGATGAGGTGGTTTAAAAACCTGAGTTAAATTTTTGCAGCAGCAATACATTTTCTGAAAAAAAAAACCCCAAATCTCCAGGAAGAGCTTGGAGTTTACTGAGCCAGAGGGGGATCTTACTCAATTTTATTTAGAACAAAATTTTAAAAGATATTTAGATATCTATAGACAAGACTAAAAACTTGGATTTTCAGAATCACTTAGGCAACAGTCCCTCTGAGTACTTTTTGAATACAGGTCCTTATTTCATACAGAGACAAAAATCCCTATTAACAGAGCAGCCATGGCCTGTTTGCTCCCCTGAGGGCAGGAGCTGCTTTGCACCTGCAGGGGCTAGCATTGTGTGAAAGCAGGATTTAAACCACCTTTAAAGAAAAAATGCTCCCTTTTTAAAAATAAATATTTTATTTGTCCTATTCTTTTGTAAAAACTAAAAGCTTCCCCTTTAGCAGATATCACCCCTAACTATCTTGAATGTAGTTTATTGAAACCCTAATATTTTTTCAAGGTCTGGGTTTCTTATTTTAGCTTATTTTTACACTCTCAGAAGTGCTCTGAGTTAAGGGAAAGTGGTGGGGAGAAGCCCCAGCCTGGGGATCCTTCATGTTCTTGCAATCAGAAAATGGAAAGTATTCCTGTTCTCTGGATTCTAGCATAAAAACACCTTGCTGCATAATCCCCATGTGTGGGGAACTGCACTGTGTCATTCCCCCGTGAAGCCAAAACAACTTCCAAGTCCTCATTTTTGTTTATTTTCCATGGCCTCTACTGCAGACCCGCTTCCTTCCTCCCTCAGGCGGGCTAAGAGCAGCAGAGCTGTGGAGTGGAGCAGGTCCTGTCCGCCAGAGCCATCCCTGGAGGAGCCCTGCAGCCTCGTGCCGTGGCTGTGGCTGAGCTCAGGACATCCCCAGCAGCCTCCCTGCGAGCTGCACAGCTCCCTGTGCCCCGGCTCTGAGCTGGCCTGGAAATGCTCATGGCAAGCTCAGTGCCTCAGGGGCACTGGAGGACCACAGGGCAGCAGACTGGCCTCTTCCTGCCAAAGCTGGCCACTAATGAGGTGACCTGCCTTAAAAGCACTTTGTCTCATCGCTGGGTTTGTCCCTTCGTTTACCTCTGGTCCATTGTGTCGTTTTCAGGAGCTTTCCCTTGTTATTTCCATATATATGTACAGGTCCTGCTGGGTTTCTGATAAACCAGGCAGTAGCTGCACCCCACAGCAGATGAAGAAGGTGGTGCAAGTACTGAAAAGCAAGAAGAGTGCAAGTAATTACTTCCTTGGAAAGGTGAAATGTGGTTTACCTCATTACAGTAAACTAATTAAAGCTGGGCTCAAATCTTGTCCTTTGGGCTACACATTAGTACCTGGTGATAATATGACTAAGTACACAAAAGTCAATGGGAAACAAAAGTCCCTATTTGTATTAATCTAGCAGAATGAGCTTTGTGCCTTCCCTTGGGTTTCTAAGGCTGAGCATTAAAAACTTGTGTGGAAATGATGCTCTAATGCTTCTGTCTGACCTTTCAGATTAGCACTTGAAGCATGGACTTGGGAAGGAAACACACAGTTCTGGATGAGAAGTTAATTTTCTGGAGGCAGAGCCTGTAAAAATACTGCCAGCTAAGGGCCTGTTCAAGCTTGACCTCTCTCTAAGCTACCTCACACCCCAAAATACTTCTCCCTCAGTTCAGGTTGTCCTCAAGAGGTTCGTATTTTCCTTCACCATCAAGGTGAGATGATGGCTGTAGAGCTCTTGGTTGAGAGCTGGATGGATTTCTCAACCTCTTCCTTCTTTTCCCAAATCCAACACCACAAATAGTTTAGAGATACTTCAACAAGTTCCCTGCAGAAGCTGCAGCTGTATTTTTGGGCAGCAATTACTCATTTTTACCTCCTCCTTTCTTGTGTCTTGATTTCAGTGGATTTTGCATTGAACTGGCCTCTGATTGTGTCTGTCCATGCTGCAGCATTTGTGGCTTTGCGTCCCAAAGGGATTTTCTACCTGGGAATGCAGTTGCTCATTATGCACCAGCAATAAAATAGAAATAACTGACCTGTTGGCAAGTGTAGGAAAACAAATGCGATGAAGAGTGCCCACAAAGCCTGAGAGCAGGTTGCATTTTTGAGAATTGCAGGGAGCATGAAACTCAGTTGTAGTCTGAGCAAAAAGAGAGCGTGAACAGCTCTTACATGTCCAGAAGTGTCATTTTAAAGGTACTGCTGATACTGCTGACTTCTTAGCCATGCCTCTGCTTAGCAACTGCCCATTAAAATGCCAAAACCCCCTGTGTTAAGCTGAAAGAGGAGAAACAGAGGTGATGACTTCAAAATGGGAGGTATCAGTGCCTCAGGCATCCATTTGAAAGTCCCACGAGAAGGGCCATATGTGAAACCCCAGTCATCTAGGGCCAGCTGAACAAACCAGCAGCCCCCTCTCACACCTAAACTGGATTCTTAGCCGATGGAAGAGACAAATCCACCTTCTCATCAGGCTGTAAAACATTTGCAGGGTGGGTCCATGGCAGCTGTGGTGGTGTCCCTGGTGTGGTGTCAGCTGGGACTCTGAAAACCTGATTTTAGTGATGGCAGCCCCTGAGCAGCTCCGGTCCAGGCCAAGCCAGCAGAAAATCAGCCCAAATCAGTGGGTGTAAGGGGGCTGGCTGCTGCAGACCTCTAGGAGGAGTTGCTTAGGTTTTGTGCCTCTCCTCTGAGGGCTACTGAGTTATAGGAGAGCTGGAAATCCCTTGCTCTGTTCCCTAGATGTACTCCCAAGAGATCTGTTCTGCACAGGCAATTACTTGGTTCCCATTTGTCAAGGAAACACATAATAATATCATAGACAGCATGAAGAATGTCATGCTGAGTGTCTGTCTTTGGGGAGCTATTGGGCAACAGCCTTAACATCACTTGGGGTCTCTGAAACACTCCTCTAAGGCAAAATGAAAAAGCCATCATGAAGTGTGGAGTCTGAAATTAACTGTTTTGGTTTGGTTTTGAACTCTTAAACAAATCCTTTGAAAACATTGATCAGAATCTTTATTTTGACAGAGCCTTATTCAGTATAAAACTGTTGAGCAAATTCAAGTAGGAGTTTTTTTATTTAAAGAATTCCTTTCAGAGACGCCTGAAGTGAAGGAATACCCATGATCTCAGCTAAATCATACACTGTGATGTTCTTAATAGGATCAGAAGATTATGTGTTATTTTCTCAAAGGCTTTTAGCACAAAGGACTGTATATGGAAGAAGAAAAGTCTGTGGACCTTGTTCAGTGAAAAAGCCACATCTGTGAAGTGGAAAGTGTGCCTTCCTCCCAGCAAAGGTTAATTGTCAGAAAGGGTGGTAGTTAGGAATTACATCTTGGTAGATTGGAAACATCTGAAAGTACTGTGTGAGGCGGTGGGGTGGTAAAAAACTTTCAAATGGCAGACAGGGAAGTTAAAAGTGAGGAGAAGGTGAGTGGTGCAAAGTGCACACCAGTACTTTTCTTTGATTAGAAATATGCCAGCTAAATATAATTAAGAAACATCACTTGTCTGAGTCAGAATCTGAAAAAGGTTATAAGAAGAAATCTTTTCAAAATATTTATGAGCCACAGGGGAATGTAAATCCCACTTGAGTTTTACAAGCCCAAGACACTACTTTGGACTCATATTTTTGTGAATCTCTTTGTACATGTTTAAATAGTGCTCCATCATTTTTTCCCCTTTTTTGGAATGGTAATGCAGGTTTCTTTGCTCAGCAGAACAGATTTTAAAGAATCTTCCAGTGAATGAGAAGCTATAAAAGTCTGCTGGTTGCCACAAACTTTTTGGTTACTAAAAATGAATCTATCCACATGGGAAGACATTCTCTGCCTTAAACATGTGGGAATTTTGCAGAAATACGGGTGAACAGAATTTTTTTAGCTCAAATTTGACCATGCTGAAGATCAGCTTGTGTCTGTAAGTGATGGCAGCTGTTCTGAAAAAAGTTATCAATAAAAGGCACATTACCACAGAAGGGAACACTGTGGATGCTTGTGAGGAGTCAGAGGACAGCTTAAGTCCCAAACTGTTCCCATCTCTATGATGCATTGCATATAATTAAGAGGAATGATGAAGAGACCGAAGGCAGAGCCCTCTTGAGCAGAATGTAAGGTGAAATGGTCTCTGTGTACTTATTGAATCTAATAATTTACATCTCATTGAATCCAATCAAGTTAGCAGTTTATCACATTAAGATTGCATTAAGTTGGTTGTCTCCAGTGAGGCTGAGTTATTGCTGGAGGGAATCCTACAGCTCTGTGCTCAGGGCTCCTATATTCCCCAGATAAAAGGTCCAGCTTTGCCTGGGATGTGCAGCAAGAAGAAGAAGAAAAGCCTTTGCAGGGCCCACCGTGCCTGGCGTGGTTCCACGTGGTGGGTGCTGGTGCTGGGACACAGCTGCAGCCAGCAAAAGGAGCCAGCTCCACACTCACATCCTGCTTACAGCCAGTCACTGAGGTGTCACTGAAATCAGCAGGTTTGTTTTGAATTTTCCTTCTTGCAGCTGAGGGCTGATCAAGTTCTTTAAACGTGGCTTTACGACAGAAGGCAGCAGTCAGCCAGGTGTGCTGGTGGATGACAGCAGCAGTGGGGGTATTATCCTGCTTTATCCTCACCTACTGAGGCTACAGAGTGATGTGTTTCTTACCAGAATATTTTGAAATACAGAACCTTAAGTTAATCAGGTGTGATCAGAAAGAAGGAACCAAAGAGTCTGGTTTGCAGTTGTTTCAGTGAGAGCCCACAGGCTGCAGAAACAGAGAGCAAGAATGAGGGACAGAGTTAATCTTGGTGCTGAGAAACAGAAGTTACAAAATGAGATATTTTATGTAGCCCAGTTACAATATCCCAGATTGTACTAAAAATACCAAGTATTTTTGTAACTAACTCTTGCTTATGAGGCAAAACCAAATAACTGTGCTTTTTTTTATCTATAAGTACCCAGCTTGTTAATTGGAATGAACTTGAAGAGAGCAGAGCTCTGTAGAGACAACTTGAATGCTGTGTAGATTTAGATTTTTACAGAGAATTTTATCCCTGTCTTGGAACTCTGTTGGGCAGTTTTACAGTTCTGGGGGAAGATTACTATTATTCCTTCCAGAGGGTCCCAGGAGCACTTCCCTGCCTGTGGGAGACAGCCCCCATGGGGCAGGTGGAGCCAGGCTGCACCGGGTGGGTGCAGCTGAGACTCAGAGCAGCTCAGAGGTCTTCTGACCTCCTGGGTTCTTTGTCTTGTGCAAGGATTGTTCCCTCTGCAGCCAACAGAGTCCCACCTCACAGACCCACCGGTGCTGCCTGGCCTGTTCCCTGCAGGGATGGCTGCTGCTGGTCCCAGTGCCTCCCCGGGGAGCAGAACTGTGCTTCAGAGCCACTTCTCCCACACCATGTCCTGATTTACTGAGGAAGAAGTGCTTTGAAGGGGAATGTGCTCCTGCTGGCCCAAAACCTGAACATTTCAGCCAGAAGAGCAAAAAACAAAGCAATAGTGGGAGAAAGTGAGTTACTGTGTATAGCTTACAGGTGTGAAGACAGATGTTTTCAAAGGAAATGGACTTTTAAATAGCATTTTCTTCTGGATTGCAGCTGCTGGTTGCACAATGTCACGAAGCCTGTTGGTCTGATTCTCCATTCTCTCCCTGCTCTGCAGCTTTCCCACTGCTTTGCCGCCTGCTCACATCCTGCGGAAGAGTGTGCAGAGAAGGGGTTTTAATATTTTTTTTAAGAGCTTGTGGGCAATTGATCTAAGATTACCAGTATCCTGCAAATTGGTTGTCATTATTTAAACAGCAGATAGAGAATTTTTGCCCTAGAGCCTGGGCCAAATAAATATGGCTTTGCTGGAAATGGTTTTATAATAATAATTTGAACATGAGCTGAGGAGAGGGGAAGGCCTTCATCTCACTGCCCATATTTCATTACCGTTTACCCCGGTGCAGTAACATGGGAATTATCAGGAAAGGCAGCTCAATTTCTATCAAAGACTCCACATTATTTTTCTTGGGGCTTGCAGTAGCTGTAAACTGATTAGGTTTGTTTTGGAATAGTCTGGAAAAAGCAGAATTCCGCAGAGGCTAGATGACAATTCAGGTATTCCTAAATTATAATTCTGGGATTACAGGAAAGGCATTTAAATATGCACTGCATTTTCAGAAAGAGTTGCAGGTTTTCAGTAATTTGGTATTTAATTTCTGCATCTATTGAGAGTCAGTGGAGCTGCCTTTCAGTAGTGACCCAATGTTCATGTCCACCTTCAGCCCAGGAGGAGTAATTAGGCAGGTGCTGTACCCATCCTCACTTGCTGGAGTCTTCTGGACAACTGGGCTGCCTTTCAGGTCCTGCACTCCTTAAATTAGCTGGGTTTTTTCCCTCAACTGACACCTTACCTGTAATCAAGTAACACTTTGGGTCCTTGCAAAGACCTTTCAGCTTTTCGGAAGGGTTCACACCTATTTTAATTCAGCCAGACGTTGGTGCAGAGCTGGGGCTGCGGGGACAGGCACAGAGTGAAGCTTGGCTGGTTTAATGAAGGTGACTTTGAGCTACCACAGTGCTCCAGTAATTGTGAGATGGGTGAGCTCCGAAGGAAAACTGCACGGGAACCCAGATTATATCTGGGCATGATCTCCTTCCTTTGCCATCATTTACATGTTTCTGAGACAGGGGCACCATTAACACTTCCAGCTGATTTTATGTAAAGTCTCATCGAGTCACTGTGCTAGTCCTGCTATTTTTAAGTCTGACTTTTATCATCACAAAAGAGATTTAGTACACTAATGAATGGAGTTGCTATGTTTAACATTTGGCCAATGAGCAGCTGAGCAGAAAAGACTTTAAGTCAGGTCATCCCATAGGTAAAGATGTTCTTGGCTGGTTTTGCTCTTTCACTGGGTTTATACAACAATGAACACAATCAATTTAGAGACTATGTTCCAAGTAATCTGTGTGTTACTCACAGTGAAATAACACAAAATATTCAAAAGTGTTGTTTCAATGATTCCTCCTGGTGAACAGTTTAAAACAGCTGTTGTGTTTCGACAACATGGAAAATCCAATTTCCAAGGCTGGGAAAACACTTTATTTTTTAAAATTGGGCATGTTTATTAAACTCTTAAAAGTTAATGGAAACAACAAAAAGCCAATAAAGTCCACGGAAGAAATAACAAGGTTTCTCTCCTTATAAAATTACCTTTGCCTGGGATGGCATTTGCTGTTCCTCCCTGCAGGGAGGCCGGTCCCTGGCACAGAGTGAGGAAGGCTGAGTCAGTGGCAGGACTTGCAGGTGCCCATTGGGACAGAATTACCCTAAAAAACCTCTCAGCAGCCATGAGCAGCTGCTCACCCTCAAAGCCAGGAGTTTGCAGATGAGCTCATGAAAGCAGCGCCTTCCAGGAGGGTCCATGAGCCCACCCTGCACCCAGGCAGGGCCTGAGCCTGGCCTTTGCAGGGGGATTTTCAGCAGTTTGGAGCTCCTTTGACTCTGCTCCCAGATGAATCTCTGCAGTTCTGAAGGGAGCAGAGCGAGGTTGGTGTGTCCCCTGCCCAGGTGGTGTGGAGGAGCAGGAGCTGGAATTATATTTTATGCAAGCAGGCTCTGTGATCCCTCTGAAGCCCTGGCCTTGGGGAAAGGTTATCAAGCACAAACTCTCACTTATTTTCAAACATGCAGAAGAGAGAACAGTTTGCTGGTTATTTACTCCATTCTGCTTGGGTTTTGGGTTTTCTTTCTAGCAGTAAGTGCCTACTACAAGCTTGGCAAATGACCAGAGAAGAAAACTCGTGGAGTGACACCCTGGTAGTAATGGAAATGGCAGTGGGAAGGCTCAGACAAGAGGACCAGAGCCAGGTTATGTAATGGAAACAAGGACAGCTGTAAAGCAGGGGAAGGGCTCTCTTACTTCTCTGCAGAGTAAACTAAACAACAAGGGGGAAGCCCATCTTCTCTTAGGCATATAAAGAAGACATCATCAACCATTTAGGTCATGAGAAGCAAGGGAAGAGATGCATTTAATGGACTCTAGGGTGGAGCTGTAGAAGCTGAATAGATTCCTTGGAAATAGCTGGCATTTGGTTAAAGCATCCTTCAACAAAGAGCCCAGCTGTGACCCTGTTTCTCTGTAGGGCTATTCTCAGTGCCAGGTGCCTGACCCTGACAAGAGCAGTGGTTGCTGGGCTGCCAGTCAGAGATGCTGAGTGAGCCTCAGTTGTTCGGAGAATGTGTGGCTTTATTCGTTTTCAATTAACGTCACCGTGTATAAATCTGCTGTGGGACTCCAGTGACAAAGGCCACTGACGTGCACCACTCCAGCGCAATAAATCTTTGGGCTCTGGCTGTGGGGATGCCAAATCCACTCGTCAGCTTGTTATTCTTGAGCCCACCAATTGTGTGGCAGTCGTTGCTGCCTCTGAACACCATTGTTTATGCAGAGGCAAAGCTCTGCTCAGGCAGCTGAAAAAAATCCTCGAGTAAGAAGCTCAGGTTTTGCTTTTCTACACATTCCCAGTTTTCTTTAAAGGAACCTGTCCCCATAATAATTTTAAGAGCCTATAGCTCACTTTCCTGCCCCATTTTCAGTACTGACAATTTTAGATTTGGGTTTTTAACTCATGCTGGTGTATCTGTGTGCACAGGGCTTGCAGGTGTGGGGAACTCTATGGATGCAACCAGACAACTTCACAGCCTAAGTGACTTTTCTTCTGGAATGCTTTTGCACCTGCATTCCTGGTTCTGGAGTGAATCCAGGCAGAGCAGACTTGGGTCTCTCTGCTCTCTGTGTATTTCTGTAGGACATATTGTACGAAGGATTTGTTCACGGCTGGGGCTCCTGAGTGTGTCCAGATTCAAGTAAGAACATTTTGAATTAACCCACTCACAGACAAGGTGTAGCTCTTGGTGCTGAAATCTCTCAGCCTGGGGTTCGAAGAGGTCCCCTGCTCTGAAGCTTTCTGACACTAGAGAAGTTGAACATTACCTTTCTTCAAATAAATCACATTATTTTTCTCAAGATCTCAGTATCTTATCCAGCTGGTGCCAGGTATAATCCAGCACATCAGGCTGGCTGACAAGTATTTGCAAAAGCCATACAGTCCCTAGTGATGGACCATTTGGGGCTTGTCCTCATCACAAGCTTTTTTTATCATTATTCTCTAAGTAGAAGCCTGCCACAAATAATGTATGTAGTGTCTGGCATGAGCTAACTAATGGCTTGCTGGCAGGATGGCTATTTTGCTGCCTGCAGTACTTTTTACTTGAATATTTTAGTGGGATGGGAACTGTGTAATGCTAACTGTGGTAATGATGGGCTACCTGCACAAGCCTATATATATGTCCCAGAAAACAGCTCCCTTCGGTACTCATTTGTTCTTTAAGCAGCTTATATTACACAGGCAATAATAAAACCACACCTTAATATTAGGAAATATGGGTGAAATGAAAAAAAAACCCAACCCCAAAACAAATGGATAATATTGTACATTAATCATATTGGCCTATTTTTTTCCGAACCACCTTTATTTCTTGAAGAGAAGGTGAGGGGCTGTGAGAGTTGAGATTTCTTTTCCTAACAATCCTTATAATTCTTTATGTCACACCATGGCAGCAGTCCCACTATGGGATCCTGCCTTTATGGTGTCTGTATTTTGACATGAAAGATGATGTTCCACCACAGGAGAGCTGTGACCATGTATTACATACCTGGAGAGCTCGGGAAGTGACTTGGGTTTGGGGAAGCTTGTGAAAATCATGTGGAAGGGAAAAGAATCAGGAAAAATTATTTTAAGAGTGGACTTTTTTTTTTTTTTTAATTTCTTTACTGGCTATTTAGATTTTTTGAAAACAAGTTATTTGCTCAGAATTTCAGCCAGCCCCAAGGCTGAGCAGGAAACTCCAAAATGTTCGGTGTAGTTTGTCCTTACAGTGTTGGATCTGCACTTTTTCCTCCCTTACTTCCTATTATCTGTAGCAGTGAAAACCCCCAGCAGATTCTCTCAAAACTTGACAAAATTTGAGCAGCTGCAGGAAAAGTGTTTTGTTGAAGTCACCCATTGCTATTTCTACATGAGTATCGTTAGGTTTCAGAAAATATTTCTGTGTGCAAAAGGGAAAAGTTAAGTGACTTTTGAGCAAGGGTGTATGGTTGTAACATAATCACAAGTTTATGTGCCTGCATTATTATTCACATGCTTTAATTTTTTGTGTCGATGAGACAACAACCAAACCACTGAATAGCAAGTTGTTGGTGCTGGTTATGCTTTCCTTCTCCCTTCTATCAGGGAATAATGTTTCTTTTTCCATCTACATATCCAAAGTAAATGTGATTGAACAATTCATAAAATAGATTAGCACATGGGATTGGATCTTCTTAAGCTCCTGATGCACAAGCAATGTAAGATCAGGCTCATAAACTTTGTGAAATTTTCTGCTACTTTCCGCATGCGTTTAGCCCACTTAACTGGAATCCACATTAAAAGCTAAATGCTTCACAAGCCACCATCACTGTGTAATGTGTCAGAAGACTGGGGCTCTTAATGTTCTTGCTGTACTAAGATAAAATTGAACCAACACAGAAATTTCCAATTTTTGTTTAATTACCCGAGTCACTTTTTAATAAATTAGGAAGTTGTTTCACGTCTTGTAAACAAGCCTATGTGTATGAAGTTCCATTCAACTCAATTCTTGCTTGAATTTTGGGTGTCACTTGATATCACTGTCTAGATGATGATGAAATTTAAATTGGTGATTAAAAACAACACCCTGAAGGATTTCGTTTGCTTTTAAGAACCCTGAAAACACAAGTGGTTCAGTTCAGACCTGCCAGCTAAGACGAAGTTGTTACAGTTTCTGGAAATGTGAGAGACACTACTAATGAGAAGAATCCATCCCCACCCATGGAGGTGGGTTTAGCTCTTTGGAAATATCCTGAAAGTGCTCTGTTTTCCAGCTTCTTGGTGGACAGGAGAGGGACAGAAAGAGCAGACTCTGTTTCAGACATGTTTTGTTTCCAGTCTTTTTTTCTCTCCTTTTCAGTTGCTATTTATTCTCCGCTATTATAATAATTCCATACTTAATAAGCACCTCAATAACCAAACACAGACAGAAACAGAGATAAATAAAATATTGATGTTATCTGGACATGCTGTGCTCCTGCAGCAACAAAGTAAACTATTTATACTTCTCTGAATAGCAGCGTAAATTATAGATCAGATAATTATACCATGTGGTTGTGGAAGTAATAGGAAGAAACTGAACCAAAACAAACCAGATGTGTAAGGAAGCAGCCTTACACTCTGCACTGGCTTTACAAGGGTTAGCTGTGAGCTAGAGGAAAAGGTTCAGGTTTTGTTAATGCCAACTATGCAAATAATACTTGTTGCCTGGGCTGCATCTAATGATAGCTGGTGATGAGAGCCTGTGCTTTGAATGCTGCACAGGATAACAGATTTGAAGGGGGATTTTGGTCCAAGAATTTTAATTCAACCTCCTCCAGATTTGTAGAAAGTTTGAAAATGACATATTAGTTTTTATGTTTGAGATGTAAAGATTTGACTAACAATTCTGCATCAATTTTCTTTTAACATGGATATGATCTTCTAAAAGAATTAATTGTGTTTTGGCAATATTTTAATGAAAACTTTCTTGTATTTGGTTGAGCTATTGGCAGGTTTTAAATGAAGGCAAGCTTCAGAGCCTTGCCAAAGTAGCACATTACTGATTTTTCCTCCTTGTCCTTAAATGACCAACTCTCCAAAATGCCTGAGAGAAAAGGCAAGAGGTACAGCATGCCAAGAAAATCTGTCAGAAAAAGGGGGACGGCATTCTCCATGGGTGAAATGTTTTCACTGGTAATTCCTTATCACTGAATATTCTCTTACACCAAAGCAGCTCTGGTAAGGAGCGATGCCAGTGTGTTCCAGTGGTTCCTGAAAACTGAATCCTTCTCCTCTCTTTGCTGGGTCACAGCTGAGCTATTCCAGAGGAAAGGCCAGCTCTCTGCTGCCCAGGTCCCAAACCATCAGGCTCAGAGTGGTGGGATGGCTGTTACCTGCAGATGGGAAGGATCCAGCACCTCTCAGCTTCTCTGATCCTTGCACTCATTTGTAGTCCATGCTTACAACCAGCCTTTGGCAACTGGTGACAGTGACCTTGTCTGCAAGATGCTGAGGGACAGAGAAGCCTGGAAGAATGAAGCTCTCAGAAGTGGTAACCCAGAAACTCATTAAATGCCCTGATTGGGCTTTCCTCCCTCCCCTGGGCCTCTGTCTGCAACTGCTCAACTGTTTGCCTTTCTTCCAGACACACTATTTCATTATGATGCCTCCTGGATTAGATAGAAGAGCAATAATAAGTTTTATTGTTTAATCATTGATGAGGTTAGGCTAGATTAGACATGAATTCAGTTATGTAATTCTAAATATAGTATTTTGAGATGGAACTGGGAAGAGAACTTGTCCCAAGCTCAGGCAGAGGAGGCTGGAGCCGGGTCTGGCAGCCTGCAGGGGACACCTCTCCTCCTCCAGGGCTGCAGAGATGGGGAGGTCATGGGCAGGGACAAGAAGAGCTCTGCACTGCTCCCAGATCCCACAGCCCTCTGCCAGGGGAGGAGGGAGAAGCAGGAGGCTCTCACTGTTCTTCCAGTGCTGCCTTCATTCTTTTCTCCATCCTCCCTGACAGCAGAAACAGAAATCTCTGGGGCTTTGTGCCCTCCCGGCTGTGTTCTTTCTGCAGCCTCACTGCAGAGGGTATTGGTGCTGGTTTGGGGGTAGGACTACGATGACATGAAACCCCATGCCTGAGGCAGCAGGAAAGGAAGAAAGAATTCCGAAACACTCAGCTCCAAACCCTTCCACAGCCTCCCTCAAAAACTCCTGCCCCCCTCCCAGCCCTCCTCTCCCAACAGCTCCCTAAACCTCCTGATGTCTCCCTACCTCTCTTGTCACTGTCACTTTTTGCCTTGCTTATCCTCACTGCCATATCCTGGCTTCTATCCAAACAGGCTTTGAAAACCATGGATCTCCTGGAGAGACCCCTCACCCCACCCGCTCCCTGCCATTCCCTCCCTGGCACCAACACCAAGCTGAATTTCGTTGCTGAGATGTTTTGGAGGTGGCTCCCATCATGATGTCCAACAGGTGAGTGCTGTGGTGATGAGAGACTGTAGGGAAAGGAGTTCAGAACAAAATCTGTGCTTTGGAGTAACTACATGGGAGCATCACTGCAGCTGCCTGTGTTTGGATTGCAACTCAGGAAATGCCTGGTGGGGGATGATACCCTAGTATGGGAACCACTGAGTAACCTGGTGGCATTGTAAATGAACCAAAAAATCTGCATACATCAGCATAACAATGTAGACATCGGTTTACATTAATTTATTGATTTGATTCACAAGAGCCTCCTGCATTCTGTTCCCCATTTTTATTGCCTCTTGTATATATTCATATGCTTCAGGTTGCTTTGCTATGAAAGAAAAATAATGAAAGACGATCCTGCAGGTATTATCATTGTTTCTAGCTCCCATATATCTTTGCAAAGGAAAGCTGGTTATTAGGGAGCCTAGCTACAGAGCAGTGTTATCTGCAGCAATATAAGATGCTGCTCCGACCAGTGTAGTAAATACACAGAGCAGTCACACCCCAGTTGTTCCCTGCATTAATGAGCCAACACAGAGCTAGGGATCTGCTCAGCCTAAAATCCAGTGTAGATAGCCTTGCTGGCTTACAGTGCTACCTTTGAAATAATTGAGGAA
Source organism: Corvus brachyrhynchos (assembly GCF_000691975.1). Taxonomy (NCBI): domain Eukaryota; kingdom Metazoa; phylum Chordata; class Aves; order Passeriformes; family Corvidae; genus Corvus; species Corvus brachyrhynchos. Next base: position 11,938,615 of record NW_008238321.1, on the reverse strand, counting down.
TGTGCTGGGACATTTTTCTCCGGAGCCTTTTATTCAGCAGTTTCACAGGCACAATTAACTGCAGTGAGCTGATGCCTCAGCTGGTGCAGCTCAGGACAGACGGATCCTCTGAAGTCACTGGAATCATTCCTGTATCGGAGCTGCCCACTTGTTTGTAGCAATTAATTCTTGATTCATTCTTTGGAGATGTAAGTGTAAGTTAAGGGTCTTCATGTACCATGGAAATACTCTGTAGCTGTAGGTTAGCGCTGGTCTAACAATAGAGATTTTATAGGTATGTTTGTGTGTCTATATATTGATTTATTTACCTTTTTCGTTGGATGGGTAGTGTTAGTTGGATGCTAAATATTATTTCAGGAGATCAGGAGGAAAATTATGTCATCAAATCTTCATGAGAGTGAGTAAACCAACCTGAAAATATGGATCCATTCTTCTGAAACTAGCTAGGAATAGAGTCTAATTTCAATCAGAAAACCCATTTAGATGGAGAACCCCAGTGCACAATGAAGTGAACTGTGATGCTTTGGTGGATTAAGGTAGCACCAGAGATCAAATTCAAGATCACTTTGTGCTATTCAACAAAGATGTTATTTGGAGCTCCCTATGTCTGTAGTTCTCAGGCACAGCTCTGTATACAGTATTAAGGTGAGAATCATGCATAAAGAAGAACTGAGATATACGTATATATGTGTGTGTGTGTGTATATATATATATATATATATATATTCCTTGGTGGGGTTTGCAGGGCTGTGAGCCATGCCCCAGGCACAGAGCCCTGGATGTGCTGTTGCAGGGAAGGCTGCCCTGGCCAGGGTCACAGCTGTATCAGAGTTATTCCTGCTCCCATCAGTAACAGTTATGAAAACCTTTGCAAATTGCAATTCACTTGTCCTTGCATCACCCCAGAAGTAATATCATATCCATTTTACAAATGGGAAGCTGGATCACAGAGAAACTAGATGGCTGTCTCTAGCCTCATCCTCAATCAATGTGTATCAAATTAGCCTAATGTTCATTCGAGGGCCCAGATTTGTCTAGAAGAAAGTGTGATGAGCATCAGATAATGTCATTCACCTGTTGTTATGGTCAAAACGACTGCACAGCATAAAGATATGTTCCTGCTTGTCCTGGGAGCCAAGTCACACAAGTCCCAGCCATGAAGTTTCACACTGCAGGCAGTCAGGATCTACAAAGTGAGTTTGAATATGTACTGAAGGAGTCCCTGTCTCCTGGGAAAAGCCCTACTGAGGAGCAGGAGGGAGAAGCAACCTCACCATCAGCTGTCTCCTCAGGAGGAGCATTTTGTGCTTCTCAGGTACCTGTCTGATACATCTGACAGGCACAAGGAGGCTGTGCTGCTGAGATTGGAAAATGCTTTGACCCTGAGATTCCTGATCAAGGACAAATGAAATAAATATTAATACTAAGGCATAATGTACAAAATTCGGATGAACACCGCGAACACTAACACAGAAATGAAATCCGATGAAGCAATATACACCTTCAAAGAAATAAAGGACAGTGCATTCCAACAGAGTGTTGTTCTGATCTCTGATTGTAATTATTTTGCCAAATCATGTTAAAAGAACATGAAGAAACCCAAGACAGAATAGCTGAAGAATTTTCAGATGGAATAAGGAGTGCTGCAGATGTCTCTTGTAATTGCTGTTACATATTCAGCTTGAGTTTCTCTGCTTTGAGACATATGTATAGAGATCTGAAAGGGCTGCAATAACATCTGGATGATGGTTTGGTGGCATAATGGGCTGGTAAATAACATTACTGAAAGTGAGGAATGTTGCTCTGCATATCCTTTTTCTGCTTCCACTCCAGCAGTAGTTTTCAGTGTTAAAATGAAGATGCCTGATTAATGATCCATCCAGGCCCTTGTATCAGATTTGCAGTGGAGTTCTCAAGGGTAAAACTCATTAATAACTAATATTTGTTCTATTAAGCTTCTTAAACTAAAGTCTGACTGACCCGGTGGAATCCTAAATCCTGAGCAAGAGAGCTGCTACTCTTCAAAGAGGTTTGGTAGCCTTGATGATAAATTGCTAGCCCTAAGGGAGACTTTCAAAGCCAGAAAAACGTGAGGAGCAAAAAAATGAAAGCCTGCACTTTACACAAAGCTGTCTGGTACTGATGAGAGGATGACAAGATCAGTCATCACTACCCCAGTGTTTGGAAATAAAAAGTGGGGATTCTGACAAGCACCTACCCTGACTTTTATAGCCGGTGCTCCAGTTGTATAAACCAATTCTTTCCACTGCAGTCATTGTGATGTGCCAGCTTAGAGATGGGAGCTGTGTCCTGTACTTCAGCAGACTGTAAATGTCAGCTCTTAGCTGCAGAAATAGAAAAAATTGAGCTCTGTTGTGGTGCCCTGCATGATCGTCAGCCCTTAATCTACTTAATCAAGCAGAAATAATAGAAACTGGCTAATCCTGGCACCTCTGGTTTCCCTTTCTTGGGGAGAGTGTTGACTTTTTCAGCAATCCCCATACTAATGAGTTTTTAGTGAGATGAGGAAAGGGAGAAAAAGAAAATGACAGCGAGTTTGTTATTTGCATGCATTTTCCTATCACGTAACTTGAGGCTAGTCCCAGCTGCTCATATCAAGGTACATTCTTGTCTCCAAATACTTCACTGCATCATTATCTTAGTATTCTGCTGAGAAACTTTTCCTATGTTTCCAGGACTGACAGTGAAAGGGAAATTTTTTTTTAATTAAACCAAAACTAGATACAAGAAGAGTAGCATAGTATAGTTAGAAAGCAGTGAGTTAAATAAAGTCTTGACTAAAATAAAGGAAACTCCACAAGCTCAAGTTAATTTCTGCTGTATGTATTTCCTTTTATTCATTACAGCACTGCAATACAAAGGCCAGTGTTCCTCTGTCTTAGAGATGAGTTAGACCTTGGCTCTGGTTTAATTTTTTCTTTACTATCTCAACACTGAGAGCCAAACACCGCAGATGAAATCCTCCAAATTCAGCTGTGAAGAAGAATTTTTTTTGTCTTAATTTTTATTTCGTCTCCTTGAAGATGCTGGTGTGGAGGCAGAGGGAAGAGCAGCTCTCAGCTATTGCAAAGTGTGGGTGTAGCCAGTGCAGTGAACACACCAGGCTTTCCAGGACATGTCTTTGACCTGCAGAGGAGGCTGTGCCTGCGCTATTCACAGGGACCTTCGGTTAAGAAAAAGCTACAAAACCCATCCTAACCTGATGGTGCTGTGACTCACAGAGTGGGGGTGAGGAGCTTCCCAGGAAGAAGGAACAGGAACATCCCTACTTTTCTTTTGACCCAGGCAGTTCCACAAGAGATTTTCACACATTTTCAACACATTGTGTATCTCCTTTCCTACAGGTCCGATCGAAGTGCTTCTGAGTGTAGAGGTTGCGTGTTGTGGTTGGAATGCAGGAGCAGGGACAGGCAGTGCAACTCGAGGTGTACATCATCAGGGAGCCAATCAGGCAGATTTTATGCAACAGCCTTTAGGGCTCGCATGACTCAGTCTCTGGTGCTCTTCCCATCTCCTCCCTCCTCTCATTTATTCCCAGCCCACTTCCAGTGCAGCTGAGCACATACCAGATACTGAGGCATGCAAACATTGGCTCTGTTTAAAGCCACTTTTTTGGCAAATTGGCTCCATAAGTCATGATTATGCATTGATAGTGTTGATGAGTGCAGTCAATCCAGTCCCAGAATATAGAGACAGACAATCTGTTTTGAGTTAAAAGATTGCTGAGAGAGCTGACGCTGTTACAGGTGGGCACTGGGACATTTCATTAACAAGAGTTCAATTCTGTTGAAGCTGTAAAGTTCTGATGTGGCTGCTCTGGAACTGGTAGTGAAGAATGATTCTAGTTTCAGTTTTAGGACTGCAGCGTGTTATGAAGAGAGAAGCTTTTTTGGCATGTCCTCTGGCAGTATTTAAGATTAAGAGCTGTGACTTTCTGGAAATGCAAATGGCTGAAGAGAAAGGTCAAGAATGGCTCTAATTTGGTAACTAATTGCTGTGCTTAAAGATGTCTTACAATTTATTGTTGATCATGGTACATTTCTGATCCAATCGTTGTATTAGTCCTGTGCAAAATGAAGCCTCGAGTTCCTTCAGGAAGCATTGACGTAGATGAGCAAATCTTCATTATTCCAATATATATCAGTCGTGGTTCTTCCAGACACTACTCCTCCTTGTAAATAAAAAACCCCTGAAGATGGTACTGAAAGAGCAATGGATCAGGAAGCAGGATTTGCACATTTTTGTGAACTATTTTGCAAGGCACAGGTGAGACTGCAAAAAGCCTGGAGTAACCTCCATCAGGCTGGGAAACTGGGTAACCAGGAGGCTTTTGCTGTACAGAGCACAGCAGTCTTAAATCTTCATGTGGGAACTTCCAGTGAGGGGTGATGTAAATAGGTTGCACTAGGTATAAACTAGGTTTTAAGAATGTAAAAGATACTGCCTTTTTAAAGTAATGTTTTGAAATATGTCATTCCTTGTAATGGAAGGCTCTTAAATTGTATGTACCTAGCAGATACACATTGAAACTCAGTTAATTTTTGCAGGTTTTTTTCCCAGAGTATCATTGGTATAGCATGCTATCATTTGTATAAAGTGTGCTTGGACTTAGTGTTCTCCCATTTCCAAGCTCTTAGTTTTATTTTCAATAGCAGGGGAACTGCATCAAATATATTTACAGCCCGTACAATATGAGTCTTAAAGTTGTAATGCTTCAGGAGGCTAAGAGGTAAGTGACATAATGTGTGATGAATGAATGAGTGCAGCTAGAATGGTTAAAGAGCTCCACAGCAAAAGGTTTTTATAGAGAGACACGGGAACCATGTCTGAGGTAAAGCATTCATTCTTGGCAAGACTGAGAAGAGAAAATAAGATCATGGAATGGACTCTTCCAGTCTGCTTCCCTGACCCTGACTGAAGGTCACAGACACCTTCTGTGTCTTGGCACTGGCAGAGGCTGGTGATCCCTGCTGAAATGGCTTTTAATGCTGGCAGAGCTGGTGCTGGCAGTGGCAGGGGAGGGATGGAGTGAAATGAGGGAAGAGGGATAACAATGGGGCCCTTTCCAGAGGGGCCGTGAGGCTGTGTCCTGGCATTTGTGTCATACAAGATGGACACAGAGGCTGCAGGGACTTCTGCTGCAAACTTCAGACTCAGAAACTGGAGATCATAAACTTGACTACTTTAGTCAATTGTAAAACAATGATGAGCTGCCAAAGTGTCCAGTCTGGAAAGAGCTGCCATAATTCCCAACTGTGTCAGTTAAAATATCCTTGGTGAGGGTGGGGAGTGTTCATACAGTGGTATAAGACGTTGGCAAGTTTCCATTTAGAATAATCCCAAATAGAGGAGAAACAATAAAATAGCTCAAATTTAAAAGCATCAATGCTTGAAATAAACTAAGAAATGTCAAGTCTGTTAGGCTTTCAAGGACAAGGTCCATTCACAGTCAGTGGGATTCTGTCCAAAAATCCACGCTTCTCAATTATTACAGGACATTTCTCAGCTCCAGTGAATTAGGCTCTAATTAGAGGTCAAGCTTTTATAAACTAAATATACTTGGAAAATAAAAAAAGGCAGCCTACAGTAAGTCATCTTGAAAGACAAACTTGGAGGAAAAAACAAATGTTGCCCTATGTGCAGAAAATATTACAACAATTTATCTTTTTGTGTCATGATGAACCTCTAGGAAGGATGTAAAGTACTGAAAAATAATGGGGATGACAGATATTAAGTTTAGAATTGTAGCACTTCATTTATTAGACAGCAGAAATCAAAATCCTCTAAAATGTCTATTTTGTCTGGAGGCAAATGACTTAAAACAATGCATGTAATGGTTTATTGCACCAGTAAACATTTGGGGAAGCTCTGGATGGAGAATTTTATGAAGAAATTAGTTAAATTAAATTTTGTGTAAAGTGCACTTAATGACTCTTTAGAGAGCCTAAACACTGTTGGATTCTAACAAACATGAAAAATAGATTTTTTGATTTCTGCTCAACGCTCAGGGCCTGATTATGCCCTTTCTAGCAAGGAAAAGCCGTGAGAATGGGACACCCTCTCAGGCAAAGGGAATAGGCCCTAGAGCCCACTTTTCCTAGGACATGTTGCAGGGAGTAACCTGTACAGCATGTCCCTGCTTCTCTCTCTCTGTGTTAATACCTCTGCATACTTTGGCACCAGGGCCATTTCCAGCCTCTAGCCAAGGAAGTGTAGTAAGCAAGGTTTCCTGCTCTCAGTCATCTACTAGAGCAGATGCAATGAATATATCATTAAAAAGCATTTTACATCCAGAACTGTAAAAGAAATCTATTTACATGCAATTATATGACTGCTAAAAAAAAAAAAAAGATGCAGAGAAAGATGAAGCCAACCAATACTATTGTAATGGTATCTTTCCCATCACCACAGCTCATGGAAGTGGCATCATACACAGTGCTGAAGCAGAGTAAAGGTGTGAGCCATTAAACTGTGTTCAGAGTTATAATTGTAGCCTCCAAGTTTACAGCATTTTGGGTCTTGTTTGCTGCAGTGTAAATCAGTCTTATTGTCCCATTGTAAATGGAGCTGGACCTGCTTACAGGCACCAAGGACCTGTCTCATCAGGTTCATCTGCTGTTACTGCTGCCAAAATCTTTTCAACCTTGAGAGACTGAAAGAAATGTGTGACAAAACAATTGTACTTTGTGGGTAAGGCATCTCCTGAAAAAATCTGGTTTTCTCTGTCTGGTTGCCAAATGCTTCCTCCCACATAAGCAGTTGAAAAGTCTCCTTTGAGCCACTTCTCATGAATAGCATAACTGCAGCAAAAATGTACGGTCTGAAAGCCCATCATAAGTATTTAAACAGTCTGTTCTCAGACCCGAGGGGAAAAGCTGCCGACCTTCTCTCACAGGGCAGTTCTGGCTGAATGTAAGGTTGTTGGTAAGACAGGCAGCACTTGGAAGATGAATTTTTGTCTCATCTCTTCCTGCAAACACCCACCACACCTGAGCTCTCAGACCAGCTGTGGGGCTGACCCTTTCTTGGTCAGTCACAGGTCACTCACAACAATCCAGAGTCCAATTTCTTTAGGTTACTAGGAGAATTTCATACATAGGAAAATACTCATATAATTCATACTGGTACCAAAAAGTGCCTGAGGGGCAGTGCTACCCTTGTTTAGTGATCTGAGACAAGGAGATATTTCAAATTACCAGACCAAAATCTCCAGGAAGGCGGGGTAAGGTCAGAGGATTGGCCACATCTGCTGTTCCACGGGCAATCCTACTCTTCTGTGATCTCCAGCCTAACTCAGCCAGACATCACAAAGTTAAAATAATTGGAGAGATGCAGGAGGACAACTTGATCAAGCAAGGGGCCGTGCAACAAACTTGCTAGAATTGCTGAAAGACAAGAAGGGGAAAACTAGGTGGGAACAGGTGTAATATGGGTCCAGGAGTAGCAAAGATGTTATTGAAGGACAATGTCTCATGCACCCTGGAGGGAAAAAGTAATTAAGGACATATCACCCTAACGGTGGCACCTAATTTAGCAGGAAAGGCTCAGAACTGGGTTATCCCATCACTAAATCACATTGGTGAACAGCTCAGGGTGAGAAGCCCCACTGGTGTGGGACGTTTGGGCCAAGGGCTTAACAGACAGGTGGAAACCTTTGGAGGTGGCCACAAAAAGGGCTATAAAATTTGCCCAGCTGGAGCTTCTCTGCACTCCTGGGACAAGAGCATCTTTCCCGGGGCGTAGCTGTGCAGTCCCATGTTGGTATAGCAGAGGCTGAGTGTGACCATGGGAAGATAACAAGCACTGACAGGACTCTTGATGCTCTGGAAAAATAGTATACCTGGAAAATAATCTCTCTCAAAAAATAACCTACTCTACTGTTCAAAATTTAGAACAGCAGGTAATGGACGTTTTACTTTAACCTTTTAAAATTTAAGTGAAAAGTAAGTTTAAACTATTTTTGTCATCTGATGTGCTGGACTTTCGTGCATTAAAGGCTCTGTTATTGTAACATTTATATAGCAGGAGAAGTCCTAATTTATCCCTATTGATTTTAACTTTGACTTACTTTTACACTGTGGACAACCTTCTTCAAAAATCAATATTTTTACATTTTGACAAATCTGCTGCAAATGCATGGTTTTCCTATAAATCCTTAACTTTTGAGTAGCAATAAAATATACAGGGGAAAAGAAAAGGAAAGCTAGTCAGCATAAAAGCTTCCCTATCTTCCTTAACATTGCTCACAGTAAGCCTCATTAAGCATATGTGGTATGTGCTCTCTGCTAAGTGATCAGGGTTTGAATTTAAGGTCTCACTCAAAATAATGGCGTTGTGGGATATCTTATTTCTCAAATGGGGTAATTTAACAACACTAGGGAGAAACTTTCCAAGTGTATGAAACTTTAAAAGCATATTAGAAGTACAGATGACCACAAAATCCTCATTTTGCAGGAAGAGGGAAAAAAGGTCTGTCAAGGTGATAGGAAGGCTGTGGGACAGGTAAGGAATTTTTTCCAAGTGGAGGTGTAGCTTCTGCTTCAGGCACTGTTTGGTGGAGCACATCTGACTGTACAGGACCAACCTTCCTCCCAGTGTAACTCCCTAAAACTCTGCTATTGCACAGGAGCCTGGTTGCAGACAGTCTCTAAAAGCTCTGCTTCATTGCTTCACTGAAAGCTGGGGGATTTTGCTATTGACTTCAACATCCAGAAAGATAGCTCCAAAATATTTTTATACCTTTTTTTTTTAAGGGCTGCTTCCATTAATACTTCCCTTACTCAACATTAACTTTTGTGACCAGCACTTAGCAGGTCATCTTGGGTCCCACTGACGTTGGCAGGATTAAGCAGGGTCCTAATTTTAATAATGAGAAGCTGTCAGAAAAATAATTTCTACTGCTGTTTATTCACAAATGTAAATTCCTTTAACAGTCATTGAGGACTCTGAAGGACACCTGTTGTTGTTTAATTCCTTCCAGCAAATGCATTTATTATGATTATGTCACTTTCAGAGACAGGAACACCTCGCTGCCTTCTACAGGGGGATTAGGAGGAAGGATGATGGGCACCTCAAGTCCAGTTAAATCTGTTTAGAAGGCAAATATCTGAAAGTGCTGCAGACTTTTCTTCTCAGGTAGAATTAATTGGACATTTTAGGGAGAAGTAGAGAACAGGAGCTGTTGCAGCTCTCACCGATTTCAGCTGGAAAATGGCCTTTAGCTCACAGCATTCCTTGGAGATAGGAGCCCATCCCTGTGTTCCACCAGGGTGAGGACAAGGCTGTTGTCCCTTCAGGTGCTTTTGATTATTCCTTTTATAAGGAGCACACAATGAGAGGCCTGGAGCCCTGCAAAATGAGGCTCCTAAATACATACTGCTATTATGTAATGATAGCAGTAATCCAGCCAGGCAGATTCTTGCTTCCTGCTCTTTCCCCACCCTGGAAGACATCGTCCATCTACTGCACAGTCCCAGTTCCTTTGGAAAAGTTTCTCCATCTGATAGAGAAAATGGGAAGAACACCTAGAGACTACTCTACAATTCTTCAAGTACCTGCAGTGCCAGTCACCCCATGGATCTGTCCCCAGGATTTCAGGATTTTAGTCAGTACCTGCACAGGATACAGTCCTGGAGCCCTTCTTCCTGCTGCTGCTGGAGACAGTGCTGGCTCCAAAGTCACTGGGTCACTAAAAGACATGTATTGCTCTTTCAGCTTTTAGATGCTCCCAATGGTAGTTTAAGTGTTTTTTTAAGAAAGATCCAAATTTGTTTTGAGATTACAGGCCAATCACTTCATTTCTGCTTGAAGGCACCCTGGCCCTAGCCCAGGTTTCAAAGCTGTAGTTGGAGAGGTTTTGCTTTGACAAGTAAGACTGGGGAGGTCTTTCCCAGTTTCTAGGGGCCAAGGACATCCCCAAGCCTGAGTGATGAACAAAAATGCTGTTTTGTTGTTCATCGTCATTTCTCCTAATCAGCAGTGGCCTCTGTGAGCTGGGTATCAGCTGCCCCTCAGATTTAGGGGATAGAGTCCTATTGTCTGATAGCATAGTACTACCCTCTTGATAGTTATTGATATCAGCTACATATAAATAATAACAAGATAGTGATTGGACTGCACAGTATTTATATCTCATTGCTCGTGTCTAATCTCACTGCCATTTTGTAGGATTTTCTGGACCCTCTCGAAGCTGTGCACAGCCCTGCAGCTTCCCATTACGCTGTGAAATGCTATACCACTGACACTCTGTGTACATCAGATGAAAAAACCAAAAATGCCTGAGGTATGAGCACCTCAGTGCTGAGCTCTGACATCAGGAGTTAAAGTCTGGAGGTAGCTGCAGAAGGCATAGCCTCACTTTTGGGTTTATTACCCACTGCAAGGACAGGATGCCTTTGTCACTTTTGCCCTTTTTGTTTTTAGATGCAAGCCTGAATCAATCCAAAGAGATCTTGTTTTGCTGAAATGTTAAGCAGCTTTTTTTTCTTTTTTAAATAAAAGGACTCAGCTCGGTAATTCCAACCATTTAATTGGAAAATACTCTGTACTGTTCTTGCTGACCCCTCTGAACAAGGCAACATTATCACCAGCATGCAGAAAAGTCCCCGACAGAAAGCACACAGAGTATCTTTAATACAGGACAAATAAGGGGGTGGGGCTGAACTTTGGGGTGCTCTTGCAGTCGTGCCATCTCTTCCTCTGAGAGTGCATGCCCTCTGCCTGCTTCCAGGGAAACACCCAACTGCATTGTCAGCTGCTCCGAATACACACGACTGAGATTAGGGCAGCTGACAGCGCCAGCTCTTTGCTCTGCATGCAGGAATATCCTTCTCTGCAGGTGTTCCTTGCCTGGGGTGGTGTGTGTTGGGTCAGTACGTTCAAGTAATGCACAGAAGTGGAATACCTGGGGTGGAATCCAGACTGGGAAGCACTTGGCAGAGACTGAATCACAACAGAGTTATAAAAAGCTCTTTTCAGCAATGCTGGACAGTAAAGCCAGAAGGATGCAATTAGTGTGATCTAAAAATCCACCAGTTCCTGCTCAGTGGTGAGAAACTTGCTGTGTGCTTTCTTTGGGTTTGCTTGCTAACTCCTTCCCCAGGACCAAAAGATGTTTTCCTCTCAGTTTGGGTTGAAAGACTGTAGTCAGTTGGGGAGGGGAGCAGGGCTGGGACTTTCCTGGTGTCACCTGGATGTGTGGTACGTGGGCACCCTTTGTCCCCAGCTCTCACTGCCATGTGAGTGCTCCAGCCATGCCAAGACCGTGTCAGCTGACATCCTCAATGTAAGCATCACCATTGCTTTACGAAATAGTACTGAAACACACCCAATCCCACAGAAAATGGCCTTCCTTTTTTGTTAAAATACTGATTATTGCTCTTATGTTAACATCTGTCATGAAAATGGTTTTAATTCCAGAATGTAGAAAACACCCTGGAGGCTGGTAGCTTTGCTTTTTGCCATGAATGTCATATCACTACTATAGGCCCTTGATGTTTTATCCCCACTGGGGTACGAGGCATCACTTTAAATAGGAAACACAGAGTCATTTTCTATGCATAGGGGAAGCTCTTTGTTCTCAGAGAAAAATGAATTATGCAGTTAAAACAGGTGACACATAGTAGATGTTGTTGCTTTGCATAACCTGAGATGTAACCCAGCTGTGCCCTTTGCTTTTGCAGATGTCAGCCCTACCATCTGCTGCTGAAAAAGAAATACATGCATTGCTGTGGCAACACTGAGCAGTTCTGTGGTCTCTTCTGCACTCTGCTCAGGCTGTGCATTTTTAAATAGCGTGACCTTTATTGATTCCTACAGAAATGAACTGTGCAAGATGGAAAACTCGAAAAGTATACTGTCAGAGTTCCCTTTTAGGACAAAGAATACAATTATATTACAGAAATGTTAAAACTAGAAGAGATGAAATCAGTTAATTTCCTCTGAAAATGTTTGAAAGAGCTTCAGAAAAAAAGAATGGGTGATAAAGGGAACAGAGATCTGATCAGAGAGACAGCAGGATGGGAAAAATGCTTGCTCCATTGAAATCAGAGGTAGTTTTGGCATTGCCTTCAATAGAATGAGGATTTCATCAGCTCTAATGTTTAACACACCACAGCTTTAGAGTGCCTTTCCTAAGGAGGATGCTGTGTCCTGAACTCCTGTTTGCTGTAGGCATCAGCTGGTTCCTGGTAGCTGCTGTCAGGTGATGGCTGGGAAGGGTGGAAAGGGTGCAGGAGGGGGGAGGCTGCACAGCAGGGCAAGCCTTGCAGCTTGGCATTCCTCCCATTTCTGCAGCCAGGTCAGCTGTTTTCTTCCTCATCTCATCTCATGAAACCTACACAGGTGTTTTCTTTCCATACATAAAAATCCTCCCCTCTGTTTTCTCCAAGCGTCTCTGGGACAACTTCCCTCAGCTGACACTCCTGAGGAGCAGTTTCCAGAGATGAGAAAT
>NW_008238321.1:11839732-11926089 GCF_000691975.1 Corvus brachyrhynchos | reverse complement strand
CTTTTTTGCAGCCTCCATTCTTGTGCATTCCTACTCCTTGCCCCAGGTGGATAGCATTAGGTCTCCAATTGCAGACTTTATTGCCAGGCTCCAGTGAGATACAACCCAGAGTCAAACACTCAGGCAATAGCTTTTTACTGTGAAGACTTATCAATGGTTTTGTTTTCTTTTCTTCAGTTGACCCAATTCTAGAGGGGTCTAGAAGGAATGTAAGTGGTGTGGTTTAGTGGGTAACCAAATAGCTACGGTGTGCTGGAGGGCATGGCAAGCAGTTTCAATTCTCCAGTCTTGTGCTGTTCCTGGCTACCACCAGCTTGAAGTACCAAAAAACTATTGTAAGTACACACATGAAATCATTCAAACATATCTGGAAAGTAGAACTGTTCTTCCTGGGTTTCAGATTTTTAATGGCTACGTTATTCTGGGACTACAGGCATGGAACTTTGTTTCTGCTCTTGCACAGCTTTTAGGTGCAAACCCCAAGTGAGTAAGTACCCACAAGCCTACTCTTACAAAGCAGCTTTCCTAACAAAACCAGGGTGGACAGCGAATTTCAGCAGTACTGTGCTGCTTTGTGTCACTGCAAAGCAGCACTTTTTTCTTCAAACAGCCACAATGTCAAGTGGTCCAGACTCCCTGAAGAAATGCAAAAAAGGGAAGATTCTACTAAAAACAGGCAAAAGGGGACTTGTGCTGTGAGATGGCCAGGCAGGCTGGTCTGCTGGGGGCTGTCTAGTGGAGGGGCTGGCTGCTGTGTCATTCCTCAGCACTGCCTGCAGCCTGCACTTTCCTTTTGGCTGACAAAGAATGGGGACAAGCTGCTGCAGCTGGTTAGGGGAAGGCTGTTTGTGCAAGGTAAAATGCTCAGGTTTGTGAGGGGTATTTATAAAACTGTTTCTGGGAGATGATTTACCATAATAATAGTTGAAACTGGAGACTCCTCCAGAAAAGAACATTTGCTGTCTAACAGACAGCTGCTGATGTAAATGTTTATGAAGAGTTTGTTAAGTATGTGACATTGCCTGTATGGTAATGCAGAAATTACACTGCTAGTGAAAGATATGTTATGATAGAAAAATCAGTGGATGAAGAATGGATGAGAATGGTGCCAAAGCAGGACGTCTGCTATGACAAATGCAGTGTCAGGCAAGAGCAGCATGAAGAAAATCTATTAACTACATATATTCACTGTTAGTGGCATATCTTGAATTTGTCATTTTAAGATGCTATTAAAATTAATGCTGTCCTAAGAGGTACTCCTGGAACTATGTATAAAATTGCCTAATTAGTTAAAAAAAAAAGAATTCCAATGAGATGCAGGATTTTGGGAGAGAGACAGTGAGCACATAAGTATGCCACCAGACACTCAGAAAATGGACTCTCCTTGGAGAGGAATGCTTTGTCTCTCATTTCCAAGAACTGCCTTGCAGCAGAATTGAAGTGGGAACTGAAGATCACAACTGCAAATCTTTCAATTCTGAAAGGTATTCTTTTACTTATTAAAAGGGCATTTTACTGAATGGATTAATAACACAAACCAGTAGGTTTAATTAAGTGAAATAAATTACCCTCTCATTGAAACTCTTTCAGTTACAGATGCAGACCCTGAAATCACTGGTCACTAGTTTCCATGTCCATGATTTAATCTGACAGTGAAACAAAGGGAAACCCTGATATCCAAAACAGATGCAAATGTTTTTCAGATCTCTTTCTCTTCCTTTCCAGTCCACTGGAGGACCCAGAAACAGATGTAATGACCTGGCTGTGGGATCTGTAAAATAATCAGAGCAGCTAAATGTTTGGCCCTACTGTGGGATCACAGCTGATGGGAAAGACCAGCACATTTTCAAAGGTGGAATGGAGTCAGAAATAAAGCAGAGGCAGGTGCATGAGCTGGCTGGAGGGAAGTGCTAGAAATGCCAGCAGACAAAGACAGAGACGTGTGGGAGCAAAAGGGAACCTCCCCCGCTCCAAGCCATGTTGACCTGGCCTTTTTCAGGTGGGGTTGTTCCCTGAACCACACTGGTCAGGGGTGTGAGTGTGGTTAGAGGTGGGGAGGGACCCATCTGAGCATTTCTCCAGCCTAGACTGATGTTTTGTTGTCCCTGCCCCTGGGTTTGTCCTCCCACCATCAGTGGGTGTTCAAACTGGCAGTGAGCACCACAGCAAGGCCTGTAGGTACACTCCTCTCTGCTGTGGCAGCCCCCAAGTCAACAGGGGCAATCACAGCCTGGAGATCCCCCATTCTACTGCTAATGACTTTGGGGAGCCTCTGGGATTAGGTACAGTGTCCATGCTGACACAGAGCTGTGGGGAGGGCTCCTGTACCCCACTTTCACAGCTATTGACACACAGGTTCTGTTACCATGATGTCCTAACATTCAACATGAGTGTCTCATCTTACTTAAAACAAGAGGGGGAGGGATGTGGGGAGGAGGGGTGGGATTGGCCTGCTAATCCTAATAAAAGGAAGCCCATTTAAATGAGTAATTTGATAAACTACCAAGCACTTGTGCTGAATAAGAAGTGAAGCCTACTGCTATTAGATGTGGCAATAACAGGCTGCTTTTATTATTAAAGTCACCAGGAGGGAATACTTAGAAACAGATGCTGCCAGTGAACCACACAGACTTTGAGCAGGAGATCCTCTCAAAGTGTAAGTGCAGGAAAGCATTTCCTTTTCTAAAAAAACCAGAACATCAACAACAACAAAAAAAAAAACCCAAAGTCCCACCAGATTCAAAGCAAAACCACTGGGGGGAAAAAAACCAGAACATCAACAACAACAAAAAAAAAACCCAAAGTCCCACCAGCTTCAAAGCAAAACCATTGGGGGAAAAAAAAAAGGTACTATGCATGTTGTAACTATCTAAATGATCCTTTTGCTGTGCCAGAAGGTACCCATTGCATGGTCTGTACACACCATTGCACCATCCATTCTCTGGAATGCTTAAAACTTGTGCAGTGAAGATAGCAAAGGAGGGGAACATGCACCAGGACACGTGGAGGCAGCTCCCAGTGTCAGACCCTGCCTCATGCAGACACCAGCACAGCCTTCTCCCTGTGAGGAGAGGGAGACACAGAACAGGAGCCCCACATGAACAGCTACAACAAATATTAGAAACCGTTTGAGAACCAATTTTAATAGTTAAAATTTAATTTTGGTGATTTATATATTAATATTTCCCGATTCTTGCTTAGGGGAGACAGCAGTTGTAGCATTTACAAAGCTGCCACAACCCTCAGAATTTGCTTAGATAGTGGTTTTGAAGGCGTGTGCTGCTAATCAATGAGTTAATGATTTCTCCCATGCTGTAATCCATCATTTTATCACAGCACACAATTTAGCAATTTGCTTATGCTAATTACTACACCAGCCAGAGCAGTTCTGAGCACAGCTCCAGGCTATGGCTAGAGAAATGTTTGCCATGTTATTTACATTTCCTCCATTTACCTTGGGAAAGGCCCAGAATCCAAAATACATGAGGAAAATTTACTAAACTATCAGAAATATTCATCCTGCAGTTGGTGAGTTTCCCCTCCAAGATCACTGGAAAGGAGGCTTAAGGAAAGCTGCTCTTATCTCCTGGAATCACTGAATGCCCAGGGGCAGCTGTGAAACGGAACTGGAGGCAAAAGGGGCTTCCTGCACTGCTGCTGGCACCAGTAAACGTGTTCAGGGGTCAGGGTTAACCACAGGAGCCAGGCAGTCTGAGGGACAGCAGGCAGAGCACTAGGTGGGCATCCCTTTTAGGCTTTATTGTCTATCTTGAGTTGTATGAGGCTGCTTTGCCCTTGCTGAGGGCCAGGGTATCCTGCTCATCCTCGTGGGGCTGTTCCCTGCGGGAGTTCCTCTCCTGCCTGTCTGTGCTGTAGGAATTCACCCATCTCTTGGGCACCAGAGGAGGATTCACTTCCTCCTGCACCACCAGTGCAGTCAGCAGTGGCTGCTGTAAGGGAGAAGGAGCCTTCAGGGTGTGCTGGTGTGGGATTTTAATCACGAGGGTGGATGGTCCAGTGTGTCTGAGGGAGCTGCCAGGCGAGACAGAGACACTGAGACACTCTTCCCCCTCCCCTGCTGGGAGAGCCCAGCGGTATCCGTGCCATCAGAGAGTCAGGTGCTCTCCTGGATGGAGTTCTGCATCCTGGGGAGTGCAACAGCATCGGTTGCCCAAGACAGTGAGCACTGGGTGGGTGTTTGAGAGGACAGCTGTGCCTGGAGGGAGTTTCACCCTCCTGCCATGCCCTGGCCTTGGTGGGAACCCGAAGGCAATGTTGAAATTGCACACTGGACAATAGTTTTTAACCTTTGGCATAATCGCTCTCTTTAAAGTAGCACAGGAGACTTTCCTGACAAGGCCATTACTGTTGAAAGGACAAAAGGAAAGTAGTTACTCGGCTGTGTTCAGAACTGGGTTATCAAATTAGCTTCAGCCACTTTCAATTACAGAATCTTATGGTTTTGAAATGAGCTCTAAATGAGGGGCTATAATTCTTTGTCGACAGTGAGCAAAAAGAACATAATCATCATTATTTAACAGGGGCCTACAGCCTAGCTAGCTCCCAGATAAGTTCATCCAAGAAAAAAAAAGGATTCAATTGGTATAAGCAAGCAAAAGATTATCAGCTGGCCAGGCTTCAGTGCATTTCTCCATCCTGCAGCTGAGGAAGTGACCTTGGGATTTATCCAGGAGGGATTTACTCCCAGAGCCATTCTGAATCACTAGCTAATTAAACACAAATACATAAGAAAAATTAGAGCAGTAGGGGTTGTCCCAGGCATGTATTATTCCACCTTTAGCTGGGCTTTGTTCTGCCAGGGCTTCCACTCTGCCTGAAGACTGTTGTTGTTATTATAATGGCATTTTTAAATCCTACCTGTCTGGTGGCTGCTGCTTTACAGTAACAAGGAGAGGGAAGAGCTGGGCTCATGCCAATAGAAAGAAGGTTCATTTGTGAGATCAGGCAGCCTCCTGTAACAAGCCAGTGCCTGGCCTACTTCACTCATTTCCCCTGATGCCACGGAGAGGGAGCAGCCTTTTGCTGTGCCAGCCTCACCAGCCACAGGGCTGGGTGCCAGAGGCCAGCTTGGCTGGGACCACAGGACCACCAGCAGTAGGTGCCAAACCTCTGGGTGTGCAAGGGTCCTCTGGAAAGGCTGTGGGGAGCTGGTCCCATCCTGTCCCCATCCTCACTGTCCCCTGCAGGAACCTATTCCCAGGATGAAGAGAATGGCCGTGCCCCAGCAGCCTGCCAGCCTCGCACACCCAGAGTGTGACTGGCACCTCTGAGGCCATCTTCCAATCTGTGTTTGCTATAACCCAGCCTCTGAAATCTGTATAAATACGGGAAGGATGTTGAGCTACAGTCTCTGTTTTTTTCAGTGCCTCCATCTGGAAATGAGGGGCCGTGGTTCTTCTCTCCATTTGAGCACAGCAGCTGCAGGGGTAAGTGTGAGAAGGTGAGAAACTTCAGGGTAGCCAGCTTAGGCTTGTGTCCATGTGGGAGTGACTACACAGGGCCACGGATGGATACACCATGAGTTAGTCTGCACTTCCCCTCCACTGCACACTCCTAACACAAAGTAGCTGTGAAGTCATCTGAGAGGTCTTGAAAGCAAATTCTGATCTGCTCTACCTCACATGAAGCTGAAGGTGTAGTTACCCCACCTAACTCTAGACCAACACATCTGCTCAACGAGCTTACACCGCCCCTAAGGTGGTGGAGAAAGAAGCATCACCAGATTTGAATGAGGTGGGGGTAGGGAAGCAAGTTTTGAGCCCTTTCTGTTACATTTTCAGGAAGATTTTACAGAACAGGTGGACAATCCAGAGGCCATTTTCCTTCTCCTGTTCACTGGTTTGCAAAGGTCAAGTTTACTACCTCCTGGCCGTTGATAACTTTCGCCCAAATTTCTGTGGCAAAATTCTGTCTCTGCTGAAGTCAAGGGAGTTTTGCCATTCATTTCAACAGGCCATTGGTTCTCTAATTTTTATTCTGTGTTTCTGAATCAACATTGCCCCCAGGCTTGGGAATGTATTTAGATTTACACACAGTCATGAATACACACACAAATGAAAGTGACAGAGAAAGAAACCATTTCAAGTCCCACAGCTTTTATTAATTTTTTCAGCCCTTTTTCTCTACATTAATTTTATTTTCAACAAGATTTCTATTCTATACCAGTTACAAAATGGATATCTGGGGAAAACTCATGCCATTTAACAAGAGATTTGTTATTCCTGATGCCGTCAGGAATGCAGGCATTGACTTTCCTGGTTTCCTTGACAGTTTTGTCAGGTTTATTCTTTTCATCATAAATGAAGTTTCATTGACAATGCCTAATAGCTGCTGGAATTGCTCTTAAGTTTTCCTTGGGAAAAAATCAAAATCTTATAACTGAAAATTGAATGATTGTAAACAGTGGGAATATGGAGGTCAGTCAGCTGTATGGTATAAGACTGCATCCTGAAAAGGTGCAGAATGTCTCCTTAAAGGTTGCATTGCTTTACAAAGGGTTATAGCATTTGCTCTCAACTTGCTGACCAGAATGGTAAAGAGCTCTCATTTAAAAAACTTAAAGTTGATAGAAAATTAATGTTCCGATTATCCCTGGAGTGCAAGCATTTCTTTTCTTACCAGAGATACGGATATTGGGAAGAACAGCATGTAATTTGGGCACACTGGGGTAGGATGCTGTGAGGAACATCAGAAAAGGAGTTTCATTTGGGTGTTGAATGAACAAGCAGCGCTCGAGCTCACTCCTGGGTTGTTGCCAGGCTCGCGTGCTTCTTCCATGACTTGGTTTAACTTCCATGAAACAGAGCTTGATCTTTCCCCTTCCTGGTATTTTTTTTCTGTGTTGATACTTTACAGGAAATAGAGACTCTCAGGGGCTTGATTTTGTCTGGTCTACTTAGCCCTGCTATTAATTAAAGTGTTATTAATTATAGACAGTTGTGTTTACATCTGCCATTTCACAAAGTGCTGGTTGGCTCCTGGAGAACCCATCATCAACACTGTTAGTGCAAGGAAGATAGTTCCAGTTTTTAACTCTAAACACACCAGAGATCATTAACAAGCAAAAGTCTTCTCTCAAGAAATCTGGGAAATTTTCTGCACTTTCTCTTTAGCTTTCAGAAAAGAGAAATCCCCCTGCCTGCTACATAGAGTGCAGTTCATGTGCACCCATAGTCTGTAAGAGGAATTAGCACTTTACTGTGCAAAACAAAGAGGCAGCTGGCATGGCTGCTCTGTGTTTACACACCTCATTCTCCCAAACCTTTGTTAAATGGTCTAATGAAACAAGGTGCTCTGAGGGAAAAGCCCATTTAACAGAATAACAAATCCCATTAGCTCAGTGGAGCTGGAAATCTACTGCATAATAAATTAACTCTGAATTCGTGGCTTTGAACATAAATTTCCAGGTCTAGGCTGATACATTTTTTAAGCTTTTATCCAACTTGGCTAATAAGCTCTGCGTTGGTTTTCCTTCCTTTCCATCCTATGTTTTGATGATATTTTTTCTCTCAGTGTCTATCAGAGCAGCAATTTCCTTGCTCAGGCCTCCTGCTACACAAAGAATAGCTGCTGTTACTCTGGCTGCAGGAGCACTTGTGCATTTGTGTTCAAGAGTGAGACACGAGATGGACCTGTAAGAAAAGGACTGTCCCTGTCCCAAAGGCCTGGCAATCCAAGGCGCTTTAATAATTAAAGTCCACACATGCACAGAGCGGGGAGAGCAGAAATGCTGAGTGACACAGTCAGCTGCACACAGGCCTGTCTAGACTGGAAAATAGTATTGGCTCTATATGACTTGGTGTCTTGCCCACGGTAATAAGGCAGGAGACAGGTTTTACTGATCTGGATTTAACTCAGCACAAATGTGGCTATGCAGCATCCAGGCCAGATCTGCCCACTGCACTGTGGGAACCTACTTGGGGCTCATCCAGCATCTCAGCTTAAGGCTCTGTCATGTAGTGTAAGAATATGTTGTCTCCAGTGCAGAACACATCAACTGTTGTCTTGAACTCTTGTCCCAGTGGCGTGCTGCCAGAGAGATCCATAATAGTAAACACTGAAATCCTGGTAGAATTAATTTCAGCTACCTCCCTTTCAGTTACTGCTTCTGACTGATCACAGTGGCTTCATGGATTAAACAGTGAAGCCACCAAATCAAACTACTTGAATAAAAGCTGAATTTCCATCTTGTGGAACCAGACTACATCCTGCAAAGCTCTTCACTGGCAAGATGGCTCAGCCAGGTTATATAATTGGCACCCTCACAAGCTTTTCATCTTTGTCTGAGTGGCACTCGAAAGGAGTGAAGTTCTCTCCTACCCTTGAAAATATCGATGAAACTCAAAGAGCGCTTGCTGCTGAATGTCCCACTGATCACAAGAAGACGAGGGCACACAAAACCTCACCATCAACAAGAAAAGAGCTTCTGAAAGGACAATCTTTGTACTTTTTAAAAAATTTAAAAATCAGCGATTCTCAGGAGCATTCTCACCAAATTCATTTCGATCCTTTGGCTCACTAATTCCTAGCATACACCATAGAAGAGCTACAGATCTGACCCAGAGGCTTTTTACTGCTTGTGTTCAGGAATAGCTGGAATGTGCTCTCTGCCTTTCTGTGGCAGACTGGAGGCTTTTCCTGCCTGTCTGGGCATGCCATGGTGGTGTATTGACCCCCTCAAAAAAATATTTCCAGCCTCCCAAGGCACCAGCTGAACTTGGGCCTGGGAGCCTGCTCTGCCTGACCATGGGAGCATGTTCTGGGGCTTGAGTTCAAGCAAGCAGTAAGTCTGTCCTTGTGGGCTGAATGCACACACACTTCTGAAAGGCAACAAGGATACAGTGAACTAAAATCTAACCTACTGGGGTGAATCAGTTCTGGTGTAACTTCATGCATGTCAGTAAAATTACGCTTCAGCCAGGATCTGTGCATGCTGAGTATGTCACTGAATTCATTATTGTCTCCTATAGAGCAACTGAGACATTTCTGGGAGGAGAACTTTCAAGGGTAGAACGCCATCATCACCCCAGGTACATCAGCAAGGTTACCTGGGTGGTGTAGAGAAATCTTTGTTAATATTCAGGGTCATCAAACCCTCTGCAGAGTGCCAGTCCCTACAGAGCAGGTGTGCAGGTGGAGGAGACCTCTCCAAGCGGAGCTGTAGCTGCTGGATCTTCTCATCCTATTGAGAAAAGGACAACTGCATTGGGGCCTGGAGCTCAGATCAACACATACCTATTTCTGTTCCCTCTTGGGTCTGGTTTGGGGTCAAGGAGTGTTCATTCAGTGACAGGTAAGAGCCAGGGCTGGCTGCTGTGCCTGAGTAGCACTTGTCAGCAGCAGTGCTTAGCAGACAGCCTAAAGTCAGGGACACAGAGAGGAGGAAAGCAGCCAGAACTCTGGGAGTCAGAGGAAAATCCCTGTGTATCCCTATGTGTCTTCCCACAGGCAAGAGCTGTACATGACCACCATCCACCCCAGAACTGCCACTCTGTGCCAGCTGTTTTACCCTTTGGCTGTTTTTCTCACTTGAGAGCAAAGGGCAAGTGCAGCTTCCACAGCAAATCCACAGGTCTCCACTGGCACGTGCTCCCAGGAGAATTTCCATCAGTGGCATCCATGGGGTGTGTGCTGGGGACAGCCCTGCCTGGGCTGAGCCACACACAGCTCTTGTGCAGAGCCTGGCTGGAGCTGGTGGCACATGTCCACTTCCACCGTGGAGTCTGAAACTTTTCCATGTTCTAATGTGCATTTTCAGGATGTTAATGGCTGAAGGTAGTGTTGTTTAGCTCCTGTTTTGTTTCCTGGACTTAGCTGGACTAAATCAAGATGCTGGAGTTAGAGTAGCTTGTGGGGAAGCAGGGAATTGCTGTTGAAGCATTTTTGCAGGTCTATATGGTAGAAAAAAATGAATCAATTATTAAATACTGTGGGGGAAAAAAATCCATGAACACTATTTCTGCTGTCATACAACTCAGCTTGGTCAAACAACCTGCTGGAGAAGAAAAATGTTCCAGGTGATGCTTTAGAGAAAGTGTGTCCCCAGGCCTGTGCCTTAGCTCATGTTACAGAACCCAGTATCACATTAGGGGCCTTGCCACCAGACGTGGGAAGCAGAGGGTAGTGGGACTCCAGAAATCTCTTTTCTGAGTTTAAAACAATCATTACATCAGGAGAGTTTCTCTTCTACCAGTGTTTTAGCTTTGGGTTGGTTTTTGAGTATCAGAGCTGTGTACAAGCAGCTTCTACCCTGGAGTCACATAAACAGCTAAGATGAACTTGGGTAGATGTTCTGTGTTGCCATCCTTAGCAAGAGCTAGTTTATTGTACCAGGCTCACAGTCACAGCAGAGCTCTGATGCTTGTGAAATTTAATGCTCCTAAAAATGACAATTGCCGTCTCCCATAAAGTTCACTGCACTCTGTTGTCTAATGTCCCTGCACTTCTGTCACTTGGCAATTTCCACATTGCCATTTTAAATGGCAAGTATTAACAACTAAGATACATTTTATTGCTTATTGAAGAGATGGAAGATTCATGGAGACTTTTTCTTCTGGTGCATGAGAGGTTTGTAGACTGCTTTGACCATGGATGTTAAAATTGGAATTGAACTCATCCGTATTTCTGAATGTGTAAAGCAAAGATGAGCTCTCGTGGTCTGTACTTACAGCTTTACAGTAAGAGACTCCGCAGCTCTTCATAAGTTTCATATAAGCATCACTTGATTATTTGAGATTTTTGAAACTATAAAAGCATTTAAGTATGGGGACATGCTGTAAGAGCTGCCAGCTCTCAGATATTTTTATAAATAGCAAACAGCATTTTTTCTGTTAAGGCAAAGTTCAAATAGAGAAAAGCATCTTGCTTTCTTCTGTGTGCATTTTTGTGTAGTAGCTTCTCAAAGGGCAGCTCCTAAAATAAAACTGTTTACGAAAACCTCCTCAGATAAAAACATTTCACTTCTAAGATTGAGCATAAAGTCTTCACATCTTGCACTTGAGCTCTGATGTGCCTTGCTCTCATATTTTGCCCAGAGGCTTGATTACTGTTCCATTACTAATACAAATGGAGGAGCTTTTGTTTCAATTCAGGCTCTTCAAAGAAACTCTCTTCAAGTCATCAAGGTCTAGCCACTGTACTCTTCTAATCTCTAGCTATAGCTTTCTTGCTTTTTCCACTTACTGTTTAAAATCTATTTTCTGCTTACCCTTTTATAACTTGAATATAATGGTATTTTTTTCTTTTCCTCCCTGTTCTCCTTGCTTGTCTTTCTTGCTTTGCTGTGCCTTTGTGAACGTGTATTCTGCTTTGCTTCTCTGTAATACAATTCAAACCCTGACAAATGCACAAGTGTGGCTGAAGAAAGAAGTGAGAGGGTAGTAGTTCCCATTACCCAAGAGGACAGCATTATTTCTAACAGTGGCTAGACTTACTGTTAGGTAGTACAACCTAGTGTGTTTTGGAGGAGTCCAGTTCCTTGTCTGTCAATTAATGTAAGCAATTGTTATCGTGGTTCATGTGCTCGTTCAGTGTTTCAGTACTCCAAGTTCATTGTTCCACAAGTTGTCCCAGTGCTCTCCTCAATAAAATGAAGAAATGTCTGCTTCCCTGTGATGGATGCAAATGAGGGAAGTGCTGCTTCCGACAGAAAAGCAAAAATGACACAGTGAAACATTTTCTTTTTAGTAAACTTAGGCATTCTCTTTGGCATTTCTGCACAGTTTTACTGTGTCATATATGTACAAATTGCAGTTCTGATGAGCAGTTGAGGGCATTCAGAACTCTGTTCAATATTTTCTTGTTTTCACTTAGAATCTGATTTAGATTGACTACATTGGTGTATGTCTGAGTCTGCTGAAGTGAAAGTGTCATTTTCCTAATAGAGTTTTGTTCTATGGCTGCATTGCTAATGGCCTGGTTACACTGTTTCCTAGGAATGGCCTAATTAAAGGTTTGACATTGAAAAAGTGATTAAAATTTGCATGGGGAGATATTGAATTAATTAATTTTTTTCCTGATGAGTTGATAAGTAATAACATGCATTTAGGTACTTGCTGGACAGAAGCATCTATTCAAAGGGTGGCATTTATTCCTCACTGGTTTCTTTAGCATGTGTTCAAAGTTAACCCGATACTACAAAGGATATATCCAGAATAGAGGGTGAAACCCTTATGACAGTGTCTGGCAGGATCGTGCCTATAACTCCACATGTGTATTTACTTTTGAATACACCTTTGAGATTTTAAAGAATGCTGCTTCATGAAATTTCCTGGGTGAATCACTAATGCAGGGTTAGGCTCTGGGTAGTCTTACTTGTACCAAGCAGTGCACACTTCACACAGTAGCCCCACTGAAGTGATAGACTATCAAACCCATATCAACAATGCTCCTGGAATCTGTCCTGCTGGTGGCTGGCTGAGTATGTCACTATTCCTCATGCCTAAGCTGAATTCACCAATATGTGTATTTTTAAAAGGCACTTATTTTTGCAGTAAGCATGGAATAGGCCCTTGTATAGACATAATGGCATAATTCTTCTTCCCAGTGTGACTGTATGGGCCTAAGTGAAGTTGTAGTAGTCCAAATCAGTCATTGATGTATGGAACAGACGCTGCACGAGTACTGGGGGGAACTTTCTTCCTGCTGTTCCATTGTTGGAGAACTGTTTCATCTACCTCTCCTAACATGATATACAATGTTTTCAAAAGGATTCAGACCTTCAGGCAACTTCACACTCATCTCCAATGCTTAAAATGCATCATGTAAATCAACTATGGGCAATTATAAGCATTGCCAGGAGCAGTGCAGGCACATGGCTGAATGCGTGGTGGGCAGCAGCAGTCTGTGCACCGAATGTCCATGGAGCTCAGCAGGGCCTGTACATCTTCTCTGCTTTAAAGCCACGTGTGTGCATGTGCAAATCTCTGTTTTTCTCTGTATTCCTTATCTCTGCTCAGGGAGGAAGGAAAGGCTCACTGCTCGTCACCAGCTCGTGAGCAAAATAAAAGAGGAATTCTCACAACTTATGTGTTAGCTGTTTCCATGTCTGTTCTCCCCAAGTGTGCCTGCAGTGCCTGGTTGTAAGTAGGTGTAACAAGAATTTATGCTTTAGCATAGCAGGCTGAAGTAGAGAAGGCTCTTGTTGCTGTCTCACAAATACGCTCTGTTTTTCTGGGGAGATGATGTATTTTGAAGGACTTGAATACCAGACTTCTAGGAATGCAAAATTCGGATGTTTGAGGATCCACTAGCCAAATGAACAAAGCTGCCAAAAGAAGGGCAAGGGCTCTTCGTATTATAGAATCAGCGAGGGAAAGTCTGAGTGCACCAGAATTCTGTTGATAATCCAAACTTCTGCTGAGTAATTCCCTACAGAAACAGAAAATCTTCCGCGTGAAGAGCTGACCCACTTCGAGCAGGGAAACTTTATATCAGAGACAAGTAACAAGTTAACAAGAATCATTCGGGAGGCAGGTTATTTAAATCTTACGAACCCAAAGAGGGAAAAGCTCTCTTGAGTGAACCAGGGAGCTCTTCAGCAGTTCCCTGCATTTCCTGCAGACAGAGTCTCTGTGCTGTCACTGGCTATCTCCGTCTGACCTCTCCGTGTCCAGTTTTATTCACAGTTAACTGAAATATGCTGAACAAAACAGCACAGATCTAATTTATTCCCACACCTGTGGCCCCAGAGCTCTTTACTACAGCTGGAGATAGCCAGAGCCAGGAGAATGCTGTGTGGGTCCTTGGGCAGGGATTGAGGGAAAAAGAAAAGGCACTAAGTGCATTTTTCACTGTAGCCATGCCTGTGTTGTGGGGTTGACTGTCCTGCGTTGCTCTCTCTGCATTCATGGTGCAGAGAAATGGCCCCTGGCAGTGTCCTTGCTGCTGCAGCAGGACCGTGCAGGCCAGTGGCTCTGACCCCCTGCCTTTCTGCTGGGAAGCTGCTGTACCATAGGTTTATGAGCTACTCTGGGTGCCTTCTACTACCCCTTTCATGTGCTTTAAAGCAAAAAGAAACTGTGGTTTTGTCCTTTCCTTTCCCTTTCCCTTTCCCTTTCCTTTCCATGGTGCTGGTGGTCTTTCTGGCTCGATGGACTGGCATCAGGTTTTTTGATTTGTGCATGCAAAGTACATGGAGAAAAGTCATCAATAAGCTTTTTTTTTTTTTTTTTTTTTTTTTAACAAGGCAGAGATGGAAAAGCAGTAAAAATCTCCCTGTTAAATTGGATTCTGAGCTCATTGACTGGAGTTGCTCTTCCTGGTCTGTTAGGATCCAAAGGCACTGCTTGGTCAATGACAGGGTTTTTAGGACTGCTACAATGCTAATGAACAATGCCACAAACTTTTTTTTCCCTGTGCCCAAATGATGGTGGCAGTATATCTGCATAGGCAGGGTGCTAGAGAGAATTAATTCAACCCTTGGGGACAAAAATAAACAACTTTATTACACCCCAATGCAACTGAGCAGCAATGCTCATTTTTTTCAGAGGCTTATTAAACTTTGATAAAGCGTAGTATACAACAGCAGGAGGATGTGCTGTGGGTATGTAATTATTGGCCTCAAATGATCTCTCTGGGCACAGCTGAGGAAAAGAAAGAAACCTGCTCAGGTGAAATACAGAGCCCAACGAAGCCTGTCCCAAAGACTCTCACAAACCGAGTATTGCGGATGGTGTGGAGCCTTCGCAGGTGTTGGGGTAAGCAGTGGTTGCAACAATTGAAGACTTGGCAAACAATCCTTTTAGCCTGGGAAGTAAGTTTTAGTGGTGTGTGGCTTACATTCTTCTTGCCTGTATTCAGTAGCCATGTCTGCCTGAAAACAATGCCAATAATCCCAGCTCGACATCCACGAGGCGCTGCTTGGCTTCGGTGCCTCTCTCGCGTGTCACAGCAGAGTTTCCCCCAGAGCTGCTCCACTTCCAGCCCTCGGTGAGATGCAAGTCTAGTACAGGCTCTGGGCTGATGTTTGCTGGCTTAACACAGTCTCCCTGACCGTCTTAGTAAATGAGGAGACATGGGACTCAGGAAAGGCAACTCCTCTGAAACGAATAATGCTAAAATTGTAAATAATTCACAGCCTTTATGCAGCTCTCTGCGCACCCCACACTGTGTACACATGAAACACACCATTCCAGTAATTTCAAACATCAGTGTGGGAGCCAGCCTTGTTCAGTGTCATTCTATCAGGCAAATGTTGTACAAATTTTACACACAAAAAGTGGTGGGTTCTGTGATGCTGCTGAGAATCCATCACTGCTGCTCAGGGCCCCGTGTGCTAGGCACTAAAATAGAGAACAGCCTTGACTGGAAGAGTTTCCAGTCAAACCATGAATGTCAAATGAAATGCCATGGTAAGAGTTACACTGCCCAGCAGCCCCTTATTAGATCTATCTTGTAGATGTCCCAGGAGAAGTGGGATCTGAAGAAGAGGAAAAGCGATGTTTGCATGTGCCAAGTCTCTCTTTGCATGGCTACTGTCAGGCAGAAATGCCTGTGCAGGAGGAGGAAGCTTCTCATTGGCATGGTGCTCTCTCTGTATACACATATATGTGTGTGTAGGGGGTTTTTGTAAAATATACATATATATATTGCTGGTAGTAATTACAATGTGCGAAGGAAGAATCATAAATAATGAAGGGAGAATGAGCTTTAGGCAACCTAATTAAAAACCTACTCTCTTTATTAGTTAGCAAGGTAATCTAAGTCAACCTTTGGCTCTAAAGATTTTCACTGTACTGTGAATGAAATTAATCATCTGTTAGAGAGTATTTTCTTTAACTCTTCACCTTGGAAAAAGACTATTGGCTAGAAGTGGATTTTGGAAGAAAATTAATAGATGCAGCTGGGATTGGGGTTTGGGTTTTATTGTAATGTGGTTGTACCTTCTGGCACCCTGAACATTGCTTTCTGTGTGGGTACCTGCTGATCTGGAGTGCTTCACACTGAGTATTTGGCATCCAGGGTAAACCCTTCTCATATAAAATTCCCCTCTTGAGTCCAGTGCTTCTGATAAAACCTTCTCTCAATTTTATCTTCTCTTAACTGAAGAATTGTTTTTCTCTCAGTCTAAGGCACTATTAAGGTTTCGAACAGTTAATTTAAACTTGTGTTTTGATTGTCCCTGTCTGGGAAATGTGGAAAAAGAAGAGAGCAGTAATTTTCTAGAAATATTAGTGCTTTTAAACATTCCAGTGCTGATAGAAGTAGATCTTCAATAAAAGTTACTGCGTGCCAACACATGTGAACTAATTGGTACAGGGATTGCAATATCTGAGATCTCTGCTGAAGTGCTGCTGGTGACTTGGATTTAGTAGGGTCTGCCTAAGACAATTTTTTGGGTCCTGTTTCTGTGATGAGGGGATGTATAAGAAAATAAATCTCCTTTAAGACTAAGCTGACTACTTGTAAAAACAGACATCACTCTTTAAAAATCTGTGGGATTTTAGTCAAGTTTGCATCAGCTGTAAATCTGTTGCAGGGTGTTTTCTTTGTGTTCAAAGGGTTTACCATTCTGATTTTTTTTTCTTAATATTTTCATATTTTGTGAAGTTTCCAGATTAATTTGGTGAGAGAAGGGGGAGATTTGGAAGAAAAGGAGAAAGATAATTAGCCTTTATGTAACAATCAGGCATGCCAAGTTATCTTGAATTATTAAATGTAATTAGTTTCATTTTTTATTCCTGCAGTCTACAAATATCTGTATTAAATGCCAGTCTAAAGTGTGGTATGTTTGATCTGGTGGGAACATGGATTTGTCAATATTCTGCAATGCCACTAATCTTCTGAATAAACCCATGATTCTGCTGTGCTGTCATATTATGAACAGTGAATGTATTTTCATACAGTGTTGGTGGAAAATAAGAGCACCTTAAAATGTACTCAGCATTGTGTGACACATCAATAGTACAGAGGAGGTTTCAATCTGTATTTCTGAAGTTATTCAGGTCTTGATTTCACAAAACCTTTTATGTGTGCAGAACATTATTCATTGCTTGCAACACCCTGTGCGAAACCTTGCCTTAGGTGGCACTTCTCCAGGCATGACCTTGCTTCTGAAAAGTGATGTTTTTCCTTGACTTATGGTTATTCCCCTCTCAGGGTGTTGGTTAAGTCTTGGTGAATAATACAGCTGCTACCTCCTGTGGAGAAAATACTTCCTCTCATTTTTACTGTGCGTGTGATGATTTGGTCCCTGCCCCTTGTTAACTGTGCTCCTGAAACAGAAAAAAGGAGGAAACACTTTTAGCTCTGCTGGGGGAGGAATAGCCTGAGCAGAGAGAAAACGACTGGCACAGAGCTTGTCAGTTTGTGGGAGGGAGGATTTTTACCTCTAAAAAGCTGGTCTCAACAAAGGGGGGAGATGTCAGGTAGCAATGGAAACCAAACCCTGGCTGCAGAGCCTCCAGCCATTCCATGCCAGCGGCTGCCAGCTGCAGATCCCTTGCAGACAGATGGTCACAGGCACCAGGCCTAAGGCAGCAGCACCAGCTGGTCAGTCTGCAAGTCCCCTGTGAGTTCAAGGTCCTGCTAATGACCCTCTGCAAGGAAAGCTTTCTTTTAGGCAGAATAGAACAGGGGTGGAAATCATTTGGTGTACAGTAGGAATAGATTTTTGGCATAGGTTTTTTTATGTGGTTTTGTACATACCAGCTTTTAAAGAGAAGACTTTTCAGAATAGTAGGTGCTTCTTGCCAGTACTCACTTTCCAGATAATTATTTACAGAATGCCATAAACCACCTCCAAAGTCAGAGGAACAGCAAGTGCAGGAGTGCTGGCTAGAAAGGCAGAACTGTACTGAAGTAGGCCCAACTCAGTAACTTAAAAATTCATAGAAGCCCCAGCTATCTAATTTTGCAAAGAACAGAATCTCCTAGTTCAGCTGACATTTCAGTACTTTATCTTCATTTTGTGTCTCAGGTGAGATTTTTATAAATTTCACAAAACAGGGACTTGATTCAGCTTCTTTGTTCTGACCAAATCCAAGATAAAATAATGTTAAAAAGTCTTGGATCCATTCTACATGTCAATTGGTAGTCATGGTTGATTAAAAAAGGAAGGGTGATAAAAATTTCTCTAAATTGTGGGCCTGTCCCTGGCCGTGTGAACTGATCATCCTGTTTACTGTTAACATCTCTTTTTGGCAAGATGGCATGCACCATATCTTCATTGTATTCCAGCTGCAAATTAATCTGTGGCAAAATAAATAATTAGTCTTGTATATTATTAAAGGCAGTGAAAAAGCAAGGAAGCAATTTCCATTCTAATGACAGTTCTAGCTAGAAGAGAATAGTCAAAATGATGGAAAAGGACGTGAATTTTGCCATAATTTTGTTCGAAATTTGAACTGGGAAGAGGGAGTGGGACATAGAAGGGGAAAGAATATAATGAAATGAATGATGGAGTTTTGCCACTCTGGTTTTTCACCACAGTTCATACCTGCAGCCCTGACTGAGTGGTGATTTACAGCCTTATCAGCTGGATTTTGAATTCCTCTCACATTCCAGGGATTTCAGTATTCCCACATGACTGCACTGCATTAGTGCTCTAATAATGCTGCTGTTTGCTCTTACTTACCCTCCTGCACTGTTTCAGTGATGTGAAAGATTTTGGTTCAGACTGTAACTGGTCATCCTTTTTAATTATCCAGTAGGGATGGTGTATATTTCCCTATTGGTTTTGTTTTCTTACCCTGTATTGAAATATTCCCAAAGGTTATCAACAGAATGCTTAGTGAGAGATTTTGCCTTTTAAAGACAACAGAGAGAATGAAAGGATGAATGGGCAACAGTAGCATCCTAAAGCAGTGAGAGCTGCATAATTTATTACTATTTCTCTCTCCTGAGGCATTGGTTCCATGTTACAAACAAAGCCTGTCTGTCCAGGACACAATGTTGAAGACCAGGGCTTTGGGGATGTTTTCCAAGTTCTGCACACAAACCCGTGTCTGCCCTGCCAGTGTATCACAGGTAGACTGTACTGCCATATTGGACTAGTCTTAAATATTTATTGGCATTTTTAGGTCAGCAGTAACCTAGTTAGAATAGTGACACTTTAAGTTATCAGTAACTTTGGTACTGGCAGCATGCAAGAGCAGAGTGAGCATGGTGCTTTGATCTGGAGCACCAGCCTGTCTGCAGGCTCCTCTATGCGTTCCTAAGTTAATTACTCTAAAAAGTTGTGTCTGTTCCTTCCTGCTCTCATGAGCTAATGACCCTCTGAAATTAAAACTTTCATGTTTACACCTTTTGGATAACTGTGTTCTCTTTGGGAACCTGGACTTTACAAAGAATGGCTCTTGCATGGACTTACTGTAGGTCCCATATATATAAAACATATATTGCCATAAAGGTCTATTTAGGAATGAATCATGTGTATTAAAAACCTATTTCCTTAAATGATCTTCTAATTCATATGCATACATGGATTTGTGCTACCATCTTTTGTAAGGCATAAGATGCTTTTCCTGTGGAGGTTAGAGAGGGGAAGATAAGAATATGTGCAATTGAGACTCAATGGTATGAGTGGCCCAGGTGGGAGGGTGTCCTTAATACACAGAATAAGGCACAAAGATGATCTTGCAAGGGATCTATTGATATGAACTGCAGCGGGGAGACACAACAGGAAAATCTGAAGCAACAGCCAAAACTTTGCAGTCAACACAGAAGGCTTTAAGGAAAGTAACTTCTAATGAATCTCGGAGCTAAATCACTGAGAATTATACTGAAAACTTATGCCAAGGGTTTAATTGCATCTTGACAAGGAACAAAATCCTGTTATAAAAACAGCTGCATTTAATAGTAATTATCATACTTTTGTCTATCATGGTATGTGATAAAATATCCTGAGTCCTTCATCAAAACTGGGCATGATCCAGGTTGGTGCTAACAGGCAGCTCCTGCTTGCTCTGAAATAGTCCCAAACTCCTTGGTGCTAATGCTAGACTGGTGTTAGGACTGGTGTGAAAAAGCTGCTTACACCAGCTAGCTCTGAACATCTTTATGTTAAAGTTAGATCACAAATGCCCACTTCTGAATGCTTCTGAGTGCCTGTAATACAAATTGATTTAATTTAGGGTTTGATTTTTATTTATTTATTTCCCACTGGAAACTGGATCTCTGTACTCAGCAGATGCTCAGCTTCTGTCAGGAACTGAACTCTAATTAATTTTCTGTATGTATTCTCTGAGTGGTTTTCCAGTGTGGATGAAGCTCTTGAATTTAAAAACACTTGTAAGATCAAAATATCTGAAAATGTGCTTTTTGAAAATCAGTTATTATATGAATCAGCACTAAGCTGAAAATAAAATTAGATTTTTCAAGAAAAAAAGATCTGCAGTCATTTGCCAGATTTATGTTCCTTCACAAATCTAGACAGAAAGTCAGATATTGGTAAACTGGGTATAACACTACCTAAATCCAGTAAAGAGTTAGATAGGCAGTAAACACACATAATCTGCTGAAAGAAAACTTGTTAATCTTCTGTTTCAACCTCAGATTTAAAAAAAAAGTCTCGATTCCTTCAAAACATTGGGGAAATTTATTGGAGAAAATTAATACAGGAAACATCCTGGAATATCACCAGGTATTTGTGGGGCTGAGTTCTGCCATCCAGCAGGGCTGTGTCCTGGCTGTTACTCCTCTGGGATCAGCTTAGTGTAAATGTCTGTAAAGAGCTTTCACCAAGGCTCCAGTTGCTCATACTTAATTTGAAGTCCAAGCAGAAGCAGAAGGCTCTCCAAGCCCCCAAAGCACCCTGGAGTCAGAGTGCTTACTGCTACATTAAGCACAGTTTTGGGGTCTCCTGTTCCTGTTTACTTAACAGAGACCATTCAAAAGCAGGAGGTTTTATTTTGGATTGATCAGTGTGTCCTGGGTAGGTGAAATACAGACTTTGTAAAATGTTTAGCAAAGGAAATGTAACACTTGGCACCTCACCCTAGCTGACACAGGAAGCCAGATAAAATGCAGGGCAAGTAGGAGCTTTTGCTACACTTGTGAATAAAAGCACAAGTGTAGTGGGAATGAACTCAACCCATGAAAGCAGACCCTCTCAAAAAGTCATCCAAGTGTCAAAAAAAGAAAAAAAAAATCCAAGGGCTGCAGTTTTTCTTGCATACTTGATTTGCTGTCCTTTGCTGGGGGAAAAACCACTGAAGGAGAACAGGCTGTGGGGGAAACAGACTGGCAAAGAGGGTGAGTCCTCCTACTGTAGTCTGATAATGTTTTCCTGTCTTATTAAAGGTGATGAGCTCCTATGAGACACGAACAACTACGAGAGAAGATTTTTGGCAGGGGACAGAGAGGAGAGTCCTGGTGCAGAGCAGGGGCAAGTACTGAATGCTATCTATGCACTGAGCTCAGGAATCAGAGCATGCACCATCTTTTTGTTGAAGTGCTAAACAGATCTCCACCATTTCTTATTTGACAAAGCACATTAACACACTGCTTCGTTTCAGATGATGCAAATGGAATGATAAATGGTGATTTCAGTCAACTGACTGGCTGGTGTGAGAGAGTGGCTGTATTATTCTCCAGTGCTGTGCAGTGATTTTCTGTGTCTCTATTATGTAGGTCCCTATATAACTCCCTACTAGCAATTAATTTATCTTCTTTCTTCATTTTAAAAGCAGCTTGAAATAGCAAAAAAGGTGTGTATTCTGAACCATATGTGATTTTTAAAGTCAGGCAACAGCTTTTAAATCTACTGTATTAAGATTTGTATTTTGAAGAGATGCTGCTGTTAGCCATGGAGATGTTCTTTGTTACAGCCCTTCACAGTCAACAGATGAAGTCAGATTTCTGTGACTGGCAGTTGTGAGGCCCCTAGAAATGTGCCTGAGGTAGCTATCTGCAGCTGGTGCTGTTTAGGATGGGAAGCAGGGAATGCCATTGGGAAAGTGGCAACAAAGAGGGAGCAAAATTCCCACCTAACTTCTGTATTCCAGTCTTCATTAAATATATTAGGTACCATTCCTGTGGAGGAATTTGCAAACAATGAGCAGATAAGTTCCTTTGACTCATAAATCCAAAATCAAAATAACTGTGAACAACATTTGAAGTAGAGGTAAATATTAAATTAGATGTGGGGACGTTACAACATCTGAGCTTCATTTAGACCTTCAAACTGACCTGTTGGCTTAGAAAAAGAAAAGCACGGTTTTCATACTGAAGTAATGAAAGAAATGTTTAGTATTTCATAGGAAGTATACCCATTTACTTATGGAGAAAGTGATTTTCTCTAATGACTTCTTAGAGAAGGGCCTCCTACAATACTTCAGTAAACTTAGTTTATTCACAAAAGGCTAAGGACTCAACACATTTCTGATACAATATTAAAGCCTGAGCTCACCCAGCAAAGAGAGGCTTGTTCAGTCAGTTGGAAAGATGTTCTTAAAGTAGGTAATTCAATACAATATAAGCAGGGATGGGGACAAGGAAGCCATTTACTATAATGACATTGACTGCCTTAAGAATTAAAATCAGAGGAGAGGGTTTAAAGCAGTGCAGATATTAACAGAGGGCTGAAGAGCAGCTGTGACCAAGAGCACATCCCAATTTGTTGGTGTGGTCTGACCAGTAGCAGAGACTGCAGCTGTGCAGTTGGTGCCTTTCTCCTCCAGTCTGATGCTGGCTGATGACCTGCAGGATGGTAATTAATATCTAGCTGTTATTAGCAAGGTTTGCATTAAACGCGGGAAAAGAAATGTAGGTGTTAATTTAAAAGGGAAAAAAAAGGCCCAGCAGTTTTTAAACTGCCCCAAATTTTCCT
This sequence comes from Corvus brachyrhynchos, assembly GCF_000691975.1. Lineage (NCBI taxonomy): Eukaryota > Metazoa > Chordata > Aves > Passeriformes > Corvidae > Corvus > Corvus brachyrhynchos. The sequence continues at coordinate 11,903,300 of NW_008238321.1, read as the reverse complement.
GAAATCAGCAGGCGTGTACCCCTTATCTTAAAAGGCTTAGCCTGGATCTGTAAAGTTGCCAACAAGACAAAAATAATGTCCTCTCCCCTTAGCCCCCATTTCAGTTGCTCCCAAGGCTGTCTGGAAAGATGCTGCATGTAGCAAACGTGTCTGGGAGCAGGAGGATGTTTCTGTGCCCACAAAGCACGGAGGTGCTGGCACAGGAGGGAGCAGTGCCACAGAGCTCACAGTGCTGGAGGTGAGCTGAGGTGAGCCCAGCCTCCCCCGTGCCCTGGCAGGACCGGCTGATGTTTTATCCATTGACAAAATCTTCACGTCACCACAGAGACTCGTGGCCTGTGTACAGTTTTCCTGGAGCTGTTCTGGGTGGGATACAAAGCTTGCTGTGAACCTGGCAGTGTGGCAAAACAGCTGTCACCTGTGAGAATCTGACAGTCCTAACTGCTAAAGTATCTTTTGAAATTGCCTTTGTAATTGCCCTGTTGTTGCATTGAACAGATGTGCAGATTAGAACTGCTGAAAAATCTCTTAAATAAGGTCAAAACATGCACAACCAAAGAAATGGGTTTAAGACCACTGAGACAATCTTTAAAAACGTGGTAAAATTAGTTTTGAGCCTGATTCTTCACTGGTGTAGAGGCAGCACTCTGCTGATTGCCAGCACTCTGGAGCTGGCCCAGGTTTCACTCATACAAATCCAGACCCTGGTGCTTTAATGCAGCCTTGCTCTGACCTGCTAAGTATCACCTCTGTGAGTGTGCCTGCAGCAAGTCATGCAAGAGCTGTGCCACAGTCCAGGCTCTGTGTGTTCAGCATCAGGTTGTGAGCTTTCATGGGAGAGCTGCTCATGTGAGGATTTGGGTATGATTTCCACTACCCTGGAAAGAGATCTTTTATTTTTTAAGTAGGGAAGGAGGTGGTTAGTGAAGCACTTCTAGAAGTGAGTAAGGTTGGTTATTGGGATGATGTTCTGCCTCCACCCTGCAAGGAAAAGCTGTCTGGGGTTGGTGGCAATGGGAATGAGTCAGCCGTGTTGCATCACATCACCCAGCTGCTCCGAGAGAGGGAAAACATGTGAGGAGGTTTTGTATATTGAGTTTCAGTACATGCTTGCAGCACTGCACAATTTATAGCATTTTCCTTCCTCTAAACATACCCTCAAAGATGTGTATCTTCTACATGGGAAGATTACCACACAATCTGTTATAAGACCATGTATCTTTAAAGTGTCATATCTACAACATCTCAGGGTGTAAAACTGTTCTCTATTTTGGACCACCCTTTGCTACTCAAAATGGACAAGTTAGCAGCTTGACAAAGAGAAGCTTTGGGGTTTTTGGTTTTATGAACTCGCTGCCCAACACCTCACATGAAGCTGTTAATTTCTTTGGTCATAAAACGAAGACTGAGGTGTAAAATGGCTTCTGGGCAGGTGTTGTGTGTAATGGAATCTTAGTTTATGGATTTGTTCTTGGCTCATTATTCAAGGCTTGAATCTGATTCCTCAGATGTGGAAAATGTTCAGTGTCCCTCTTAAGACCAATGAAGGGTGACTTTCACATGACAGAGGATGTGATTACTGTCTGCTCGCCCCATCCACAGTTTTGTTATTTTGCAAACACGTTCTTGCTTTCTAATTTCTGTTCCCCCTCAACCTGTAGCATGAAAATCCATGATCTATTGTTTTTGATGCCTACTGTGCTCTGTAAACAGTGGTGGGAGGCAGAGTAGATGTGACCTTTCCAGGCTGCTAAGTAACTCTGTATGTCGCAGTATCCTGGAAACTTTAAAATGCTTCTAAATGTGAAGATCACAGCTCATTCACATCTCTAATGAGAGTGGGAGGTTTTCTGTCTTACTGTAATTGTTTTGGTCCTCTGCCTGCAAGCTGGGTTACAGCAGGTGGCTGAAACACAAGGAAGCAGCCTGAGAAAATAAGCAGCAGTGAGTGGTTCTGACAGGTTTGGTCCATCACAAAACCACTGGACCAAAGCTCCTTCAAGTCACACCACGCTGTCTTTGTGTGTTCTTGGGCTTCCTTTAGTTTGAGTGGGCTGCAGGAGGGCACTTCCTTGGAGTCTCCAGCACGTTTCTGAGCCCAGTGTCAGTCTGTTATCTCCTCCATACGGAGGTGGCTTCTGGGATGAGTGCCTCGTAGCCTGGCTTTGTGGATGCTCCTTCTCCCAGCACTGATTTCCCAGTCCCGTTGGATTTATAGTTCACCTCTCAAGGAACAGGTGTGCAAATCAGGCAGGGCTTTTAAGACTGTGCATTTTATGCAATTTAAGACAGCTGTGCATTCAGCACTGTGAACAGAGGGCTTTGGAAAGGAAAAGGGTTAAAATGAAGGTGTTTTGAGACCCATTCCTAGGGTCTGCTGAGGGCCTGGATGAGGCATCAAAAACTGCTTTTACTGCTACTGACCAGGAGCCACTTGAGCACAGAAATGGCTTCTGCCCTGAGTTCAGTATCAGTTTCTCTTCTCTGCCCAGTCCTCCTCACCCCTTAACGCAGTGTGCTATCAGTGTCCCAGACCAAACAAAACCTCTGTGGGCAGCTTTGGATCTGCAAAAGGAGTAGTGGCATGTCTGTGGAAACATCTGAGTTTCTGGTTGCCTGCCAGTGCATTTCTGCAAATGGCTGATATTCAGCTTCAGAGCACATAAAAAATTTAAAGAATCACTACATGCTAAGTTAAAAAAAAAAACACAATGGAGTCCTGTTCACTCAGGGAAATTATTGAAGCAGTAAAGAATAATGTGTTTGCAGATGAGGCTCCAGAACAAGCAGCGCAGAGCAAATCAATAATGTCATACTTCTTGCCAGATTCAAAATACTTGTGGAAATAGCTATGGAGTGAGAGGGGAAAAGGTTTGTTCCAATCAATCATTCTTGTATAATGCAATATCACAGACCAAACTAACTCACTTGCTAGGGACTTTAAGAGCTTGAAAAGCATTTAATCAAAAATGTTCAGGCATTGTTTATCCTGAAGATTCATTATAAAGGGAATATGTGGTGGATGCAGGGCAGGCAGGCTGAACCAGCAAGGCTTGCATCAGGTCCTGCACACTTTCCTTGCACATCCTCATGCAAAAAGCTGGGAGCCTGACTTTTTGTTCAGAGCATTTCACTGCATGATCAGCCTGTGAACACCAGTGAAACGGGGAGAAATGCCCAGCTGGGGTGCACTGGCTGGGAGGACCTTGCTTGGTGTTGTAATGTTTGTAATGCAACATTGCACTGGAGTCCAGCTGGGACTCTTCCTCTGCTCTCTGCCAGCTGCTAGAGGTGCTCAGGGCTAGGTGGCCCTGTCGGGTAATTTACAGTTTAGGCAGCAAGTGTATGCTTGGAGTAGGTGACAGCTGTAATGAAATTAAATGCCCTGCTCAGGAAACTTGTAGTGGAACTGAGAACTAAAAACAGAGCTCCTGAATCTGAGTCTCCTTTAGAGACAGCTGACAAACAAATTTTGGATTAGCATTTTTCCCTGGACATTGGTGTGATTGAAAGCAGCTGAGGTTAATGTGTTTAGGGTCAGAAGAACATTTCAAAGTGATAATTCATGATACAATAAACAGAGAGAAATACCAGGGCTGTGCCCATAGGAAGGCCCAGGGAGTGGTTCAGGAGAGACCTTGCAGATGCACAGGAGCAGCAGACAATGCTCTGAAATTAGGGCTGGTTTGTTTAAATGATACCTGTTTTGAACCTGTCCATGGAATGTCAATTCACCAGGTGTGAGGTAAAACTAGCTTTCGTAGTTTTCCAGTTCGTTTAAATAAATTCTTTATTTAAAAAAAAAAAGAGAAACATGGTAACATGACCTTTGTCTTCCACTGTACCTAATGATGTAACAGAAATGATGATTTCTGTAGTACATACACTCCCTAAAGCAACCTGTATTGATCTAGAGGACATGACAATTTCCCTCTTTTTTGATGTCAGTGTTTTATTGATGAAAAGGCAGCAATTCTAATTTCATCAAATTCTCATGTTTTGAAATACAGGTTAATCCTGATGTGGAGCAATATGGACCCATTTTTTTTTAATGTGAATATAGAATTGCCATAATTCATATTTTCAGAACGAAGGTCCACTGTTCTGTTGGACACCCAGATCCATGTGGTCTCTCACTTGCCCTCTAACCCACACACAGAGGTTCACCTACTTAGGTCATTTTTCATCCCAGATATCCCTGACTTAGTCAGAACAGGGAACTGAAAAGATGCCTCCCTTCATCCTATGATACAGCCACCTCACTCTGTATTTATTTTTTCAGAAAGAAAACCTCAGACCAATTCTTTGCCACAAAATACTTAATAAAGAGCATACTTCTGCAAGATCCAATTAAACAGAAATCTTTTGACGACAGTAGTCAGACTGTCTTGCTGTTCTCTTGAAGGTCATCTAAAGGCTTGAAGCACTCCGGGTTTTGGAATGAAAACTGTCATCTTTATTCATTTTGAGTAATAGTGGAAGGAACTAGAATTATAAATTGAGATTCAGTTCTTCCTCCTTCAGCTACTGAATCAAAAAAAAGTTGTATAGAATGAGATCCATCTTCTGATTACTCAGAACAGTATTTTCAGTCTCTCATAAGGTGGGTCAAACAATGCCCAGAAAGTTTCCCCTCCTTCACTTAGGCCATTAGAGAATTAAATTGATTGCATCATTTTCAGCATCATTTCACAACAGTCAATAGTCCATCTTCCAAATTGCATCAGTGCCTCGTACCATAATACCCATATGGAAAACGGAGCAGCTGCCCCTTCCTGATACACAAGGCATTTAAAATTCTCCCACAGAAAATTATTCAAACAAGACAGTAAAATGGCAGCAATTTGCCTTCTCTTTTCTCCTGCAAATAGATTGTTCTGTAAGAGTAAAAATTATTTGCTGTTGTTCTTTTTTCTTCCCCTGTGTGCCTAAATTCAGCATTATGTAAAGAAGTTTAGATAAAAGAGGACAGACATAGTAGCTGTGCTGTAATGGCCAGAGGCACTAACTGAATAAAGCAAAGTCAAGAAGTCAGCTTGGGGGCTGGGAGGAATCAATTCTGACAACATGCCCTCTGTCGAACTGTGTGCCTTCTTACCTGGAGGTTTATTTAGTGGTGGAAGGGGGAAGGACAGCCAGCCTGGCTGGTGTGTGCCTTGGGAATGAAGCAGGAAAGGCAGGAGCAGCTGGGAAATGGTTTCATGCTTCTGGAGGGCTTTTTCCTCCCAAGCTATGGTGCTTTTCAAAACAATGCTTCGCAAAGGCCAAGTGCTGTGTTGAGGGAACAAGCTGGAGTCTGGATCACAGGGCATTCCAGTTGCTTGGCCCACAGCTCTGTCCTGCAGCCCTGAAAGTGTTGCTGCAGCACTTGGTGCAAACAGCTCAGAGTAACCCCCTTCTGCTGAGGCTTTTCTGCTGGCTTATGGCTTGAGGGACTCCTGAGCTGGGAATTTTCCTTTCCAAGTAGATCTACAGGATTTTCCAAAGCAGTGCAGAAGAAAATGTGTTCACGTCTGCTGGCTGAAGATGAGATGATGCCTATGGTGAGGTGAAACTGCTAGCAGTGTGTTTATCTGCTGAGATGTGATTGACAGGATTTTTAAGAGAAGTAGGGAACAAATGCAAAAATTCACAGCTTGTGGTTCTGCTTTCAGTATTTCTTCCATGTTAACCTTCAGAAGTCTTGAAGAGTGTGTGGCAGACTTTATCTGTTCTGTTTGGTTCCTTTTGCTTTTCTCTTTCCCCCCAAGAGAAATGCTAGCATTTGTTTCTTTTTTTTTCTGTAGCAAGACAGAATGTTAGAGATGCATGAAAGAGCTGAGCAACCGTAGTTTATATCTCACTTTGATTTGCTGCTGTGGTATTACAGGAACACCTGGTACAGCATTACAGAAATCTGCCCAACATCACCCATCTTGCTTGGAAGCACGGCTTGGTGGCAGGCTGGCAAAGTGAGAAACAGTTCTTCCTTTTTCATGCCTGATGAAGATGTGTTGAGGCACTGGGGACCATCTGTTTGTTCAGGTGTAAGTTATTCAGGTCTCCAACCCACCTTGGGCAATGACTTGGTCAGGCACAGTTTGGGTGGGAATAGCAAAGCTGTATCTGTGGGTTTTCTGTTTGCTGTGACCAGAGCCTGAATGCCTCACTGGGCACTACTGATGGTGTGCTAATTCCATGAGCCTCCTGCTCCTGGGCTCTTGTTTCACATTTTAAAAGTTACCTGGGCTGTGTTCTGTGTGCTGCTGAGGTCTGATTGTGGACAGGGGCAGAAACAAATTGGAAAGTGTAAATGATGTGACATCCTGCAAAGAACTGCTGTGACCTCAACAAGGGTCTTCATGGCTTTCCAGGTGAATTTATCTACTCCTCCAAACTAAACAGTGTGAGATTATCTGTCATGCTCAGCTTCCCTAAGAAGCAGGTGGAGAGATTATATCATGTATCACTGTCAGCAGCATCATGCCCCAAAGAAGGTGAAAGCTTTGCATCTTCTTGCTGATATTATCAGCCTTTACCTTAACATCAGAACTACCATTATTTCCTCAAAAATGTATTTGTATTGACCAGCAGAGACATCTACCATTTGCAGACCTACATATTCAAATACAATTTCCTTCATTTTGTTACTTTACTCCAAGTGGCACTTCCCTTTCATAGCATTCCCACCGTCTGTTTCAGAAATTATAAGCTGTAGACTGCTTGCTCCAGGACGTGTTCTCTGAAAATTGGCAGCTTTGCATCTCTGTAAATCTTCTGCCAATTTGCAGAGTTCATGTGGTTCTTCCTTTAGGCATTTTTATGTTGTAGTTCATCCTTTAACAGCTTCTTTATATTTAAGAACACACAAAGGCACACCCTTGCAGGGAGTTTGTCATCTTAACTCAGAAAAGCATTGCAGCCAAAGTTACTACTGATAAAGGACTGTCAATAGATGCTCTTATTTCTGTCATACTCCTGTTATATTCCTTCCTTGCAATGGGATTATTTCAATACTGTTGTTGTTATGTATTGCTCTTTCTTCTTGGACTCAGTTTTGGCAGGGAAATGCTGACTGTACAGTGCCTATGTAACACATATGGCAGATGCAGCCAGTGCTTGGGAATGTGATAACAAACACTTTGTTTCAGAGCACGGGAATTATATTTTTATAATTTATTCTGAAAATTAATGGATTTATAGATCTGCTACACAATTCAGTAACAGAAGTTTGTGCTGGAGGTGTTGACCTGAACACCAGTTTGAATTTCTGTGTGGCTTTCTCAGCTGCTCTTTAACTTTTGCAATGATGGAACAGCTCCCTGGGGCCAAATGCTGTTTGCTCTCTTGTCCCTCATCCTAAAAGTCACAAGGGCTGCTCAGAACTCAGAGTAGAAACAGTGATGAAAAATGTGCTTGCTTTCCCAAAGCTGGAAAAGTCTCTGTCCCCCTGTTGCCATGGTAACACCTCCATCCACATTCCTTCATCACTGCTCCCTATTACCTTTCTCTACCACTGTCTCGAAGCAATCATTGTCTTTTCCTATCCCTGTGCTGAAGCAAGGAGAAAAAAAATGTAGAAACTGAAGGAGCAGCCATAAGCACAGAGCTGCAGGTTCATTCTGGATATAAAACCACCAAAGTGATTAGCCCTGAGGACAGGATAGCCAGAAAATGAAGAGCAAATTGTTGATTTGAAGGTGCAGCTCTGATTCTCCTCAAGTAATACATTGTATAACTTGCGTGTTGATGGTCTACAGGTCATTCTGGGGCACAGCTGCTCCTACTCGTGTCCCTGAAATTTGGGGTTGTTTAGGAAAGTGGTTGTCTGGGATTTCTCTGCCTGGGTTATGGCTGACCACCTGGCCAAGTTAAAGGGTTTGTGACAGAAAGCAGCTCAGCTCAAGACTGTACAGACTATTGTGTAGAGAGTTAAGATGAAATGCCACTTCCCAGAGGTCCTATTCCTCAAAGTGATGCCCAATAATTCCGTTGAAATAGGCTTGGCCTGTGTGGTTGAAGCTTCACTTTGTATCAGGTGACCTGCCTGGCAAACTCTCTTTGTAGGTACTATTTATGCCACCCAAATTAGTGTCTGTGTGCTAGTTCCAAGTGAAATGAATTTTACAGGGGGTATGATCCTCTTCATACAGGTCTGTACCTCTGCTTTAGTGTAGCTGACTGGAAGTGAAGTGGTTTTGGCATGCTCTAAACCTACGTGGCCCATGCAAGTAAAGTGTGGGCTGTGTCTTATTTTGATGCAAAGATTATCCCACGTAATTACAAAGTTCTGTACGGTTACCTGTGTTTAATTAGAAGCACTGAACATTATCTGTTGCAAAGTGGATAATTACAGTACTTCTAACTAAAACCCACTTGTTGGTGTCTTCTGGAATGAGAATGAGGGCTGTTCTCCCATTCCTGAGATGAACATTTTACCTCTCACGGCTTGAGTCAAGGCTAGTGCCATCATGGGATGTCATAATCTCTCAGCTGTACTCAGTGTTTATCCTGACAATGCTGTACTTGGGAAATAACCCAGCACAGCCTGGTGTAACATATCCACAGTGCATACTGCACAGTTTTAATGGAAACTTCATGATCAGAAAAATTTCAGGGAACTGGTTTTATATCCTATTGACAATTTTCACTTTAAGTTTAGCTGAAATGTTCTCCACTGTCTGGCTCTTTTCTGGGGTTCAATAAAACTGCACTAAAACTGTTTCCCCGAAGTAGAGGCTTTCTAAATCAAGCCAAAATAATTCCATAGTGGAATCCAGAGGCTCTTCTCAGCAGTGGTCGAGGGAGGCTTGCACTGATAGTTGGTCCTGTATGTGTGAGGTGTCTGAGGCGCAGCAGGGCTGTATTTGGGACTGGATGCTGAAGTAGCCAGCAGCAGAGCTTCTCCCTTCTTGTAAAACCAGTTCTTCGTTTTCTTCTTCAGTTCTTCATACTTATATGCACCTCCTCTCATGACCTTTACTTGTCCTGTCCTACCTACCACTTTCAAGTTTCCTTCCTGTGCGAGTCCCGTATTTAGTCGGTGGCTTGGTCTCTCACCAGACCCATGGCACATCTTCATTCCACAAATATTCCTCACCTTTCTTACTCCCTGCCCTTCCCTCTGTATCTATTGTGGCACTAGCAGAACACAGGAGGGAAGAAGGGATGCAACACGATGAAGATAAGAGATTGTGTTGTTTGTTATCTGCTGGAGTATGGTGTAGTGTATGCAGAGAAGTGTGATCCACAGAAGGAATAACATGCACAGAGCATTTCGTGTTGTCCTCCAAAAGATAGAAAGGCCAGCAGAAATTTTAATCAGATTCATTCTCTTCTCTCTGGAAGCAAATGGATTGGTAGCATTAAGCTTTGAGAAACGCTGAGTTCCCTTGAATGAGATGTTCATTGTGTTTTGCTCCAAAGCCTCATCCTACTCCTAATGTTATATTGAGTCTGCTAAATATAGATAATTTTTCTGATATTCAGACATGAAGAGAAGGTAATTAGTGGTGTTTGTGTACAAAAAAAAGCTGATTTGTGCAGGGAAACACAAACTCTGCCTCCCTCATTTCCAAGACAGGGAGCAAGTGTAAATCCGTAACATACCCTTTTTCCCTCTTGCCTCCTCAGAGAGAGGGAAAAGCAGAAGAAACCTGGCTTCTGTAATCAAAACTGTAGTCAGAGAAACTGGAAGGGTTGATCCAACACAGCAACTTGAGCAATTTTTAATTAAGTGTGTTCAGTGATCAGTCATGTTCATGAGCAAATAAAAATTAGAATTAGGAAAATATAAATCAAATTAAGTTTAAATAATTATTTGATCCTCAGTGTGTATCCATCGGTTTAGCTCCATGAGTTGAAGCACATGTGTCTGATCCTGTTGCTGTTGTCATCAAATTCTAGAACAGGAAATTAAAATCAACAATTCAATAACAAGAAAAAGAAGCGACACCAAGAACCCCTGCTACTCCTGAAAACTTCAAAAGTCTGCAGAAGTTTCTCATATATAGAGAAAACTGCAACTCTGGCATAAAGTGGACCTCAGCTCTTTGCACCTATTTATCTTTTAAGCTAAACCTGTCCCAGCACTTCCTAAATCTCAGTGGGGCCAGATGAGAATTCTGACTCTATTAAAGTAAGGAGGTCGTGTCACTTTCATCCGACTGTATTTTAGGGTATTTTGAACTTCATGCTTAAAAAATTTCAGTAACAAAATGCAGATCCTACAAAATTCAGGACTGTGAAGATACTTCTCCATATTTTAGATTTCTCTTTGGAATGGGTTCAGGAGGAGAATTCTCTGCAGTTGCACGGCCTTGGTGCAGCGTGGTGACCACAGTGTGAAGTGCCTGAGAAGCTGCCACAGTGCAAGTCAGGGTGGCTGGGCACTGGAGAAGGCTGCCCAGGGAGGAGGTCTGGGCTCCAAGGCTGGCAGAGTTCAGGCTGTGTTTGGACAATGCCCTCAGGCACAGGGTGGCATTCTTGGGACTGTCCTGTGCAGGGCCAGGAGTTGAACTGGTGATCCTTGTGGGTTCCTTCCAATGCAGCATATTCTATGATTCGAAGGAAAATACAGTGAACAACAGGATTAATAGTGTTTATGTAAACTTGTAAAGGTTTTATTTGTAATCAAAGTTCAAACTCTGTCAGTCAGTTAATTGTTTGGGAACAAATTCTCACGTTTTTTGACCTGGCTTTGGAAAATGCAGAGAGAGGGAAATCAGCTGTAACTTTGCTGCCTGTATTTGGTTTTTCTCCACCTACAAAGAGTTCGTTTGTACGGAAGTGAACCTTGGTCACCTGTAACATACTCTGCACTGGTGTCAGTACGTGACTGTCTTTGAAAATCAGCCTGTCTGTAAGCACAGTGCATCGTCCTTCGAGTACAACAGGGCTAAAGGAAGAAGGGACAGGATGCCAGAGTAAGGATGCTAAACAAGTATTAGAGGAAATAATGGCAATGAAAATACAGTAGAGAAGAACCGGGCAGATCTTGGAAGTCATCCAAAATACGAACATCTTGGAGGAATAAGCCAGTGGGATACTAAAAAGAGCAAAATCTAAACCATGCCTAGTGGCTGGTTTGGTAGGATCAGGAAGCTCTCTAGGGATATCAGCCTTGCTGTGAATTTGTTTTGTCAGGACCCTAGCTCAGTGCAGATGGCTGAACTGTGTCTTCTCTGCAAACACCACGGAGTCATTCTTTGAACTGCAGCCTGGTCTCAGGACAGACACAGCAGTGCTGTGCTTGCAGCTTCTCTGTGCACTATTAGCATGGTAGCTCTGTTGTCGTGATGTGTTTCCACGTGAGGACAATGTTCCAATTGGCTGGCGTGTCCCTTAACACATTTTGATGTTGTTCCAGTCAGCTGTTTCAAACCTGTAGAAAGGGGCAAAATATTTTGATACTTTTGAAAAAGACATTGCTGTGATTTTATGCATTAACATACAGTTACAACTTGGGCATGGTATGGCTTTGACTGAAGTCAAGATATTTTCAGCTTTACTTTCCAGATTGAACTTTTTTCTTGGTTTCAGATCTGTCAGACCAGCTTGGCCAAAGTTGCACCTGTTCTAAATAGATTGATGTCGGCGTTAATTAGGTGCAAGTCCCTGGTTAATTGTGTTGTTTGAAGCTGCCCTGGCGCTCCAGATGCCCCAGCACTCTGCTGGTCTTTCTGGCCGCCCCAGAGCTGCGTGTGTGTGTTACAAACAGGTACGAAGGATCTGGGAGATGTTCATTCCCTCCCTCCATGGGGGCACATGGACGTGCCTCTGACACCCATGGCGTGGCCCAGGCGGTGTTTTCTCTGCCAGACACGCCGTCCCTTGGTGCTCCCGGTGCTGTTCCCGGGCTCAGGATGTGTCCCGGGTCCCGACCTGGGGCAGGGCGCCCGCGCTGCCCAGCAGAGCCGTGGGAATTCTGCTGGAATCGGGATCCGGCTCCTGGGAAGCCGCGCTCGCTCTCGTTCCCCCCTCGCCTGCCCAAAGGCTGCGCCTTTCCTGGCACTCCCAAGTCTCGTACGGTTATTTCCTTAAGCTCCTGCTGTTTGCCAGGGTGATTTTCCTAAGTCACACGGCCTTATTTCACATCTGTGGCCGTATGATTGAAACATAGTCTCGTACCAGTAAATTGGTAGGAAGAAGGCTGTAGAAGAATAAACATATTTGGGGATGTGTTTTGCATGTTCCCATTATAAATGAGAATTTGTTCAGTTGAGAAAAGAACCAAAAAAACAGCGGCTATCATTTGGAAGAGAAAATTTCATGTTGCAAAACTTCAAAATGAAGAGATTCATTTATCCAAAGGGATGTTCTTTTCATGTATTGCAAATTGGAGTTCACTTTCACCAATGACTGCTCCATAGAAGACCATCTTCCTTGTCTTTTATGAAGTCCTCTGGTTGCTAAGGGAGCACATCCTTCACATTTCCACACCAGTGTGCTCTCTGAGGAAATTGTCCTAAGAATTCTTATGCCAACCAGCATCTTAGTCGAAGGGTTTCAAGTAGAAAAATACACAGAAAAAATTACAGCAAAGATTGCCAATTAAGTGAACATGAAAAGGTGTCCAGTCCTTTCTTTCAAGGAGTCTTAATAAAGGAATACATGAGAAATTATTAAGGACTAGAACAGAAATAGTTTAGAGTAGACCATGTATTTAATGCCAGTTAGAAAGCTGTTACAGCCCACACTTGGCTCTTACAAAGACTGTAATTGCCACCCTTAAACCAAGTATTCCCACAGGCACCTGATGCTGTGCAGCCAGGCTAAAACAGGTTTTTGCAATGTGCTCAGACCTGATGCTGTGCAGCCAGGCTAAAACAGGTTTTTGCAATGTGCTCAGACTCTTCCAAGCAAAAGTGATTTCTGGGAGGGTACCTTGGTCTGTGGAAGCTGCTGGAGTTTGGCAAAGAGCTGGTTAAGGAAAGGATCAGGGCACGTGGGAGAGGGTTGGTTTTCTTTGTGACTCAGCAAATAGCAGTGCTTTGGAGACAAGGAGAGTGAGGCAGGGCAGGCAGAGACCCAGCCGTGTCAAACTCCGTGAAGGGAAGTGATAGTTACGAGTTTTTATGAACCCTTTAGTCTGTTTCTGGTCTAAAAGAGCTGGTTTTTGGCAACTATCAGTGATGCATCCTGGTGCACAGAGGCTGCAGGGAATGCTGCCCCAGGGTGCTGTTTTAGCTCAGGACTCTGTTAGCATGTGGTGTGTGTGCTCAGAAATAACCAGCATCCTCTCAAAAATGACAAGGCCAGAGGAGGAAAATTTGGGCAGAACTGCCAAATTACTTCAGTCTATAAAATAGATGCTTTGTAAAGCTCAGGCTTCAGCAGTGGTGTTCACATATGACCTTAGCCTCTGCTCTCTAATTATGACTAGCTATGTTGTATTTGGCAAGAAGGCAGCATTTGTTCAAGGGGGCTCTTGCCAGCTGTGCTGGAGAAAGTGCTTTTCAACAGGATTCCAATTAAAGGCTTTATTAATATTTATTATTCACTGGTTGCAGTTATTGGTAACATGCATTTGCCCAGGAGGGCTCAAATGAAATACAGCATGGTGTTTCTTCCTGGGGAGGGGGAGAAAATGATTCTTGAGCTGTTTGTGTTCACTGTGTGGTGTTTGAGTGGTGATGTGGGTCCTGTGTGTGAGTAGTGAGGGTCCCTGTGCAGTAAATTCCCCACCCAGGACCTGGTGTGGAGTAGCTGGCAGGCTCTGGCAAAAAGGCAGCCGCTGCATGTTTGTTCAGCAGCAAGAGGGGTGGGCAGCAGCGCCGGCACAGCTTTGGCTCTGTCAATGTTTCACAGAAAGCAAATATTTCCAAGGTGATTCTCAGAAACTGCAACCTGAGGACACCCTGGGCTATGTGTGATCCCGCTGGTGCAGGACTGCACCGCGAGCAGCAGCTGCCTCCTCCAAGAACAGCGGCAGGGCTGTGTTTGGCTTGGCCCTTCAGTCGTGTCATCTCTCAAATGAGGTGAATCAAGAGTGAAACGTGAGCGGTGAAATGCTCCTGGAAGCACTCTGAGCTGGACACAAGCTTGAGTGAATGACTGACAGCTTGTGTGAGACTCCTGATGCCACAACAGTGGGCACAAGCGCAGGGGGCAAATGGGTTTAAAGCATTTCCCACAGCAAAGTTTTAAACGAACCCAGGCTCCTTCCCCCTGTCACCACTGGCTTTACCAAGCATGGTTTTCAAACATCTGAGCTGAGTAACTTCCACTGGTCAAACTCCACTTGAGTTAACACAAGAGCACGTTTTTATAAATGTGTGAGCTGTTCTTTTTTGTTAATATATTGGCACTAAATCGCTGTGGCCTTGCAGCAAACTCTCCTCTCTTTGCTGTCAGGAGTGTGAGAGAAAGGGAAGACAAGCGTGTCAAACTTCCTAACCAGTTGGACAACACAATTCTCTGAATGAAATGCCTGGAATACTGGCTTTAGACCCCTCTCTCTGGTTATCCCATCATATAGCACACATCTATTTCCACCAACACCGAGTTTTTGACCTCCAAGCCAGACCTTTATATTTATACCAATTATGCCACTGCCACACATCAGGGTTGGTTTTTTTGAACAGTCAGTGCATTTGGTTTTGTTCCTATTAATCTCTTTTAATGTATTGTTGTTGTGCTAATGCCAGCTAAAGGTAATTCCAGGGAAATTAAGCTAGGATTAATCTGTTGTAGAGAGGAAAAGAATTATTATAGTTCTCATTAGGATTGATTATTTTTTTCCTGTTCGTCTGAGCATCTATGAATGATTGTCAATTCTGAACAACAATTTTCATTTCCAGGATTTAAGAAAAGAACTTATTGAGATGAATTTCTGTCTGCAAGCTGCTCAAAGCTTGTATTTTAAGCCAGAATAAGCTGGCGTTGAATAGAAAAACAAGTCAGCATTTCTTGGGGATGGTTCAAGCTTATTCCATTTTTGTATTAATCTTTGTGATGCTTCACCTTTTTTGGTTTTTTTTTTTTGTTGTTTGTTTCTTTGTTTGTTTTGTTGTTGGGGTTTTTTTTGTTTTGGGTTTTTTGATTGTTTGTTTCTTTTGTTTGTTTGTTTGTTTTAATAAATAAGATTCCTAGCTAGTAGTATTGCTTCTGCTGCTCCATGTTGATAACCAAATCATCCTGACAGTGCAGATTAAAGCGGCTCCACTGCTGGTATGCATTCACATCTCTTTAGTTAGTCCTGTCAGTCTTAATTGATAGGTCTTATTTATGTGCATGAGGAGGTTATTCATGTGAGTGGGGCATTCAAAATATTGGTGTTCATTTACAGAAACAAGTTTGGCTAATAGATATTGATTTTTTAAAAATTGTTTTATGGTTTTAAGTAATATTTAGGATGTCTGATCATGGTTATAATGACGTACTCTTTAAAATTAAACAGATTCACTTCATGTTTAGGCTAAAATAAAAGAAGTAGTGCTTGACTTAGCAAAACTTGAGGAAGTGATTTCATTTCAGACACTTAGGGCTCAATTCTCCTTGTGAAAATTCTAAATTTTTGTTCCAGGAAAATATTCTGTAATTGGCTTGGGTCAGAGGGAAAATGAGACAATGTGCCAGGCCACTGGTTTGGCACCAAGGGCACCTTCTGCTGTGGTCAAGACCTGGAGGAACTCAGCCAGTAACAAGGCAGACTTTTGACCAAGCCTTTCTTTCAGGCAGGCTTTTGCCAGATGCTTTATGAAGTAGATTTGCAACTCTTGTTGTGTCAGGGTATGGCACGTGAGTCTGCACTTGGCCCCTTGTCTTGACACCACATCTGAGAGTGGCTGGAGCAGAAATGAGAACACCATGTGCTGAGATGGCACATGTTTTCATTAAAATGTAATCTTGCACCTCATAATAGGATAGATGGTTTCAGGATTGAGCCTTGTGTACAGTGGGTAGATGCAGTGAAAATTTTTTTTTCATTATCTTGAATGGTAAACCCATCTGCCAGATACAGGGTGGTGCTGAATGTTGCTTGCTCTATTTTTCTGGAAGGAAACTAATTAAGAGATTATAGCTTCTGTGTTTAATAGTTGTTCAAAATTACTATTGTCCAGCAGTTTCACCTGTTTAACTTCTTTAACATGTGGTTAAGGGACCTCATGTAACTAAAATGTGAGTCATATTTATGACTTTGTGAGTTAGCTACAGTATTTTTCTAACTGAAATTAAATTATATCTCAATTTCTGCATTTTTTTACTGCTTGATAATAAAAAGAAATAACGAACTGTGCCTTGCTGCCCCTTTGGACACAACCCCTAGCTTCAATTACTTCTTCTGAAGATCACTCTAGGAATGCTCTTTGCAGTGTCAGACCCTTTTTTCTGGGAGCAGTTAAGCTCCTTAGAAAACAAGAGGGTTGTTTTAGGGTAAATTGGAGAGCAATCAGTTGCAATCCTGTTGCAGACCTTGTTCAGAAAGAATAGTTTTATATCTTGATCTGTTTGCCATGGCATACCCACCTTTCTAAAGAAGAGCAGTTTTATTAATAATAAAGCCATTGTTTAAGCAAAATTGACAATCTTTTAAGAACCCTTGAGAACTGATCCCAGTAAAATGAGGAATTAAATGGGATTCAGAAGAGAGGTTGCACATAACGAGCCATGGATGCTGAATTCTTTACTTTTATTTTTTTATTCAGCTCTGTGTTCACTTGAGATGATTCATTCTTCCAGTGAGCTCCTTCCAGGAAGGATTCCCCACAATCCTCAGAATGTTTCTCTGTCTCTGTACTATTAAAGTTCTTTCTCTGTTATTACAGCTTCCTTTTGACTGAAATCCTCTTTGATTCCTTCTGAAGGATCCTTTCAAAAAAAGGAAATGCAAAAGGAAAATTGCTGATTACAGATGTTCACAAAGACAATTGCTCCAGTAATTCTTAAAAAAAAAAAAAAAAAACAAACCAAAAACATTTTAAGATTAGTTGAAACGCAGTCTCATCTTTTCAACCAAGGAACTTGAGGTCTTGTTAATGAGGTCAGAAATAGTGCAGCTGTTGCTAAAGTGTGCTTTTCAAACCTTTTCACCTTTATGGCAGAGCTTACATGAAGCTTTGTGTGAAGATTTAATAAGAACTTAGAATACCATGTGTGCTGGTGGGCTCAAGGCTGTCTTTCTTTGGCAATGTCAAAAGAAACTGCCCTATTTATCTTGTTTGTGTGTTTGTGAATGCCCTGAGGTGAGGATGAAGAATTACTTCAGCAGGGGAGTTCATATCAAGCACTGTACTGCAAATGTCCTAATACTGCAATGTTCTGGGAAAATTTGGTGGGTGTCAGGTAAGGGTGGAAAAAGTGAACAGATGAGAAAATGTTAATTACTAACCCCTTTTGCTACACAGAGCATGTTTTTGAGTGGTATTGTCTAAGCTGACTTTTTTACTTATTCTTTAATGTGAAATAAAGCATGAAGAAGAGACAACAGAATATACACAGCTCAAATTTTGCATGTAAAAGACTGTGTGTAGAACTCAACAGATCTGCTTGAAACACAGCACTGAGGAACATGCAAGAGGCAGCCATCAAGCGTAGGCTTTGGGTATTGGAAAGCAGAATTGTGCAATGACTGGGGAAAGGCAGATGTCTGATCCTGCTCTGCAGCCGTCTGTGTCCCAGTACAAGTTTAGTCATCTCTCTCCATCAGTAACAACATATTTAACCACTGACTGCAGGAAAAAATCAAAGCCTCTGGTGGAAATAAGTCTGAAAACTCAAAACTGTTTCTCCACCCACAGGCAGTTTTCCTGCTAGCTGAAAAGAGTGTTAATAACTACTGCTACCTGGTGGTTCCACTTCATTTCTGGGCAGGAAGAGCCCAGGATCCTTATCCTGGATGGACAGTGTCTCCATTTACGTGTCAGGATTTTTTCTGCTGCTCGTAGTTCTCTGTGTGGAGATCCCATTGTTCACTTACCATGTGTATTTTTGCAGTGAAGTGTCTGTGATTAAATAACAGGCAGATGTGGGACAGCAAACACTTCTCTGGTCTGATTTACAGTGGAGAAGAAAGGGTCGAGGAACTGGGCAAGAATCACAACCAGATAGCTCAGAGAAGGGACATCATCTGCTCTCAGCTGTGTCCTTGTTTTACAGCAAAGAGAAGCCGCACTGAATGCAGCAGAACGAGGTGGGCAATGGGCATTTGAACCACTCCAGCTACAGCTGACACTTAGCTGGGGCTTTGTTTTTTCCAGCTAAAATGGTGAGCAAGTGTTGCTCACACCTGTCAGGGTGCCGGCTCCTTTCTGCCGAGCGCTGCTTTCTGCCAGTGTTGGTGCAGTGACTCAGCTGTAGCACGAGCACTGGGAGAAGAGGGCTTTGTGTGACAAAAACAAGGATGTGAGTGGGTGCGTGCCTGCCAGGCTGTGGTACACGACTGCAGCTGCTGTGGGGATGGAACCAGCTACAGACCAGTAAGGACCACCCCAGCACTGCCACGAGCAGGGGCCCAGGACTGTGGCTGTGCTGCAGCCAGTCCAGGAATGTCTCCACAAGCTGGGAACATGCCTGGATTGCACAGCAGATCTGGCAGTGTCTGGATAAAATACCTACGTTCTCTCCTGGTTCTGCTTTTGTCTTGCCTTTTTCTTCTAAGAATTCAGAAAATGCTTCCAATGTATATTCCCCAGTATAGGCCACTTCCTGAAAAAGATTTAAAGTTAAGTATGTAACGGTACACAACATTTTGGAAATAATGGCAAATCGGGTGGAGGATTCTTTAGACTGACCAAACTCTAGACTTTTGTGCACAGTTTACAAAGCAAGGGCAGAGGCACAGCAGGTTCCAGCATCACCTGAAACTTGAGTGTAAAGAAGAAATAGATGTCTAAGAAGGAAAGGATTTGTATAAAAATTATAACCGTTATTTTATGGTACCAGCTTGGGATCCTGCCAACTACTGACATCAGTGGGGGTTTTTGTGTTTAACAATAAGCATTGACAAGATATTCTGAAGAGCAGAGTCTTTTAAGTGTCCAGCCGTGCTATTCAAAGCTGTCTAAACCTTTCGATGGAAATTCAGATTCTGGAATAGTTTTGAATACATTGTCCAGCTGTTGCACAGCTTGAAAGAACAGGATGAATATGAGCAGTGACATTAATTTTCTTATACTTCACCTTAAGTTGGGGATTTACTGAGGATTTTCTTCTGAGGAAGTTCAATGAAAGAAGTTTCAGTTTAGAACTTTAAAATTTTCTGAGTGGATCTAGGCGCCATATTGTGTTTTAAAGATTCCTCTCCAAAAATCCTTTGCTCTCTGGAAGTATAAAAGGGTTTTGCACAAGTTTTTTAGCAAAAAGTTGTAGGAGATCATGAACATGACATTGGGAACTATCTGCTGTTATCTGAGTGTGTTTGGAAATAGGTGGATGCCTATTCTCATTTGGGTTAAGCTCACTCCCACTCAGACCAATAATGCTGGTTACTCTTACACCTGATTTGAGTTCAAAGGACTGTAAACAAAACAACTCCAGACTGGTGAGTTCACTAAAATTGTACACTTTTCGTATATTAGAAGTTTGGTATTTCCATTCCATTTTAATGAAAATGTGGCAGCTTTGAAACTACTTTTTTTATGGTTTCTATGTTTGTAAGTTTAAGTTTCTTGAGAAAGATTATTTTATTTCTCCAGTGGCAATTAACATTCTCAGATGAGTCTTGATTTTTATTGGCTCTGATGATGGCTGGGACAGCAGCTTCTCAGAGCATGAAGACCTGTAAAGCCAGACCTGTAAAGCTGATTCCTGCACTGGTTACTGGGGATGTGTGTCAACACTTCTCACTACAGTAATCAGTGCATAAGAGTACGTAGATGTTCTTTTTCTCACTTAACCCATAGAAGCAGACGAGTCAAGTACAAGACAAAATCTCTGCATTTCAGGGAAGTAGTGCAAAAACATGGTGCACAAAGAAGGACTTGAGATTTCAAACACTCTTTAATCCCAGAGAGTTTTTAAGTATGAAACAATCCCTTAATAGTTAATGGAAATCTTTTACTAGTTTGGGGCTTTTTTGTTTGTTTATTTGGTTTTTTTGCAAACTGACATTTATTAAGAGCATTTAATGGGTTTCTGCTCTTCTGCTTGAAGACTAAACGCTCTGTGAGTGTGCAGGACTGCAGTCCAATTCATCAGAAGTTGTGCATGCACATCCAAGAGGAAAATCTCTCAAAGATTAAATGAGGACATGGGTAAATGCCTTAGAATTTAATTTAAGTTTAGTACTAAGCAGAAAAATGAAAAGCTTAGTAATGCCTTAATTATAGCGGTATCTTAATTTTTTTTTACTTCAGAGATATTTTCTTTTTAATTAGATAATGTACATAGATGGAGAATGTCGTTATTTAATATTTTTCTTTGCTTTGACTTTCAGCAGCCTTTTCCAATTATTGTGTAAATAGCTGATTCATTAGGTAGCATCTTGCAAAAATCATTGGTCTTGACAACAAATATTTATTCCCATTGGAGGCTGGGATACCATAATGGAGTAAAATTACTGGCTTAAATGTACAGAAGAAAGGTTTTGATTTGGGTTTTGTGAAAATATAGAGGAAAATAACAAGAACAGTATTAACACTTTAGAGACAATTGTCATACATGCTCTGGAAACAACTAGCACAAGTGGTTCTTTGACAGAACATCTCTTTGAAGTAAAAAAGCACTGCAGTCATTAGGAGGTATCTGTGAATTCACTCCAAGCTGAGACTGTTGCTAGAACCCAACAGGCAGATTGGAGATTGTTGAACAGCAGAATGTGAGGCCCTAGGGACTTGTAGCCCAAGTCAGTAAATGCTACCTGAGCTCTTGCCACAGGATGAGACAATAGAAGGGCTTCTCCTCTAATTCAGGTTCAATGTCTACTCAGAGGCCAGTGCTGAGCAGAAAAGGACCAAATCTTTCTTAGCTAAGGGACCCCTTTCTCCCTGTGAGACTTGTGCACGTGTGCAAGCACAGCCCCCTGCCTTGGTGGGCAGCTGTGCCCCCACAATGTCCCCCAACAGCTTCTCACCTGGTAATCCGAGCCAGCAGGAAAGAGAGTGAAGAACGGGTAGCGAGCCAGCGCCACGGCCAGGATGTCGTTTGCTGTGACATCGATCTTCGCAATCATTACGTCCTTGCGACTTTGGTATTGCTCTCCCAGCTTCTCCCAGATCAGCAGGAGTTTTCTGCACTCATGGGACCAAGGGGCATCTGCAAATTTAAAAGTAAAATTAGAAGGACAGAGAAGAGCAGAAGAGCATGTGGTGGTGCAATCACAGGGACCTATTTAGCCCTTTAGGTTAACAGGGTTTGGGGTTTCATTTGTTGTCACTCCCTGCTAGAAACCATTTGCCCCTCATGAATTTCACATCTCCATGTAGTGATAACTAGTTATTCACTAGCACTTTTCTGATAGCAGTGCTGCCTTAGCTCTCTTTAGCCTCCTATGACTGTAGCCAGCACACAGCACTTGGACAGCTTTGCTGGAGAGGTGTGCCAGATAACCAGTGTTGAGCTTTTGACAGGGTACCCTTCCTTCTCGGACCAGGGTAAGAGAGCAGAGGAGGCTGCTGTTCTGCTGAGTTCTTTATTTCATAGTCTCACAGCTTTCTTGAAGGCAGAGTTCGAAGGGGGTTACATGATAAAGGCAAGCAGCAACAGCAAATAGCAGGCAAAATCCGCTTCTTCTGTGTATTCTATATGCTCCATATACTCTATATGCTCTATACTCTGTATGCTCTATACACTATACACTGTATACTATACACTATACACTCTATATTTTTTCTTACAGAAGTGTAGATTATATTTGTTAGTTGACCAATAAGATTAACACACGATTCTAGTTTTTCTTTCCTTAACCTATCCTGGTCTAATTCTAACAGTCGTAAGCCTTACACCAGTGTTACACAGGTTTTACACAGATTTGTGTATGCAGTTTCTATCAGTTGTTATTGTTTATGTGAACACTCTATCTAAAAAATGTGAACAGTGTAATTCTATCTATATTTTGTCTAAAGTAAAGATTTCTGTGAAAAGGTAACACTGCTGCAGCAAGAACTGTTTAAGGTCTCTGCTGCAGCTTTTTAATGTTTAAGGCACTTAGCATATATTTCTACTAAAAGTTAAAAAATCTATATTTCTATTTCACTTTGGTGTGACTTCACGTACCTCAGCTTGTCCAAAGGTTTTAATTCAGTCCCTGTGCTTTGGCTTCCCTCTGGGCCTGAGTCCAGAGGAGTTTTCACTCCAACAAACCAGTGCAACCCCAGTAAGTCTCCATCATTCCTGTGTTGTCCAAAGTGTACAAAATACTTCCTGCACACTAAAATTAACTGTGTTCATAAACCATGCTATGCTGGCTCTAGAAAGAGGAGTCTGAGTTATGGTGCTGTTTTGACTCTGAGCACTGCACTGATGCAGGTTACCAGAAAGGCAAACGGCTGAGAGCCCAGCATCCCCTTAAATAGCTCACAACACAGTTGCAGTCCTTCAGAAGGAGAGCTTTCATACTTGGTTTATACAGAACTAAAATTTCAGGAGTGCTTTACTGAATACAGTACATTCCCTTTTCCAGCCTCTCATTTCCAGAGGACTTGGTTCAATTCTTGCTTAGATCATTCAGTTTGTTCATGATACTGAAATGTAAAAATTACTCATGTGAGTGACACAGCTGCAGCCAGCAAGGAGGGTGGCAGGAATGTACTACCCTTATGAATTTCTGGAATTCAGGACAGTAGAGCTAGTTGTCTGTATTTCTGTTAATGCTGCATGTTTGCTTTACTGAAGTAATTAAGACTCAACCGAATCCCTGCTGGCTGGTACAAGGATAGGGCAGAGGTTTCTTCCTGGAAAGAGTCCTGTAAGGAAGCCACTTCCCTTGCAGACAGAGGAGGAAAAAAGGATTTCCTAAATCAATTTCCTGAACCATAATTCCTATCTGGGATTTAATCCTGGAGTATTATTACCAGACAATCTCACTGAACTCTCCCTCTGCCCTTGGAAGACAACACATTTCCATCGTACACCATGAGGTTCCAGTGTTGTGCTGTCTTTCAACAGGGAGATTTGATATGGCCTTGGCAAATATTTACTGAAGGGATCCAGTGCTACTCAGTGCAACACTAAGTCAGCAAAGGTATCACAGCGTTTCCATAGATATGACACAAATTTTTCTTCAATTCTTTCCACAAACAATAAAAATTAATCGAGCTCAGATTCTGTAACGTGTAAAGATTAGTTTGGTATATAGGCATGAGCTTTCTTTTTTTCCTTCCAATTGACCAGCTTTTAAGCTTTTAAAGCAGCTTAAAACTCGAATTTAATCACAACACTTACAAAACATAACAAACACAGTCATGGTCTTATTGAAGATGATACTGTTGAAATTCTTCCCAACAAGCACTTTGACAGGCATCTTGTCCCAGTCTTCTGGAATTTCTTCACTAGAAAGATGTTGCTGGGCAGAAACAGAAACATTGCTGTGAAAGTGCAGGGAGCATTGAGGAACTGTACTCCGGCTCAAGTTAATGTGAGACTGATGGGACATTACCTAATGTGCTCTGTTACTGTCTGATAACTCTTTTATATCATTACATCCTGGTCAGCCATCACATGGTTCCACCTTCTCTCCCTTCAGCAGTTTTTTTCAGCCCTGGGTAGCTGGTGCTCAGAATTACTTGTCCCTCTGTTGAATACAGACTCTGTAGCAGAGTGTCTGAAAATGATCCTTTGGAACACATTTGTATTCCTCTCCTGAATTCTTGTTGCCCAGTGTTCAGGAGTTGGACTAGTGGAAAGTTTATGTATTGTGGGCTCTCAGAAGTGATATAAAACACACCAGAAAGTGTGCATTGCTGCTTAAATCTCTGCCTCCACCACCAGTCACAGTCCCCATATGACTCCTACAATTTACAGTGCAGTAGCTGGGAATTTCTCTTCTCTAACACCACGGCACAGCAGCAGAAAGGCACACATGCCCCATGGCAGCTGTCCTTGGTGGGACTGTGCCACTCAAGCAGATCTTGGTAAGAAAGAGGCCACATCCCCACTGCTCCCATCCTTCTGCTCCCCTCCGGCCCTGAATACAGGATCTACCTGCTCAAGTTTCTTAAATTCTGCCTGCTCTCAGACTGACTGCTTTATCTTTTCTCCCTGTAAATCATCCAGAGGAGCACTGAATAAGCAAAATGTTTTAATGTATTTTCCACATGAGCGTGATGATGCCTCATTATGGCAACAAATGCTGTATTTACCATTGGGAATGATCCCCCTGGGAAATCCACTTTGCTAAACTCACATAAAACAAATACCAAATCTTAATCCCCTCTGAAACTGTCAATTTTCTATTTACTGGATTTTTTTATAACCTTAAAATCTCTTGTAATCGTTGTTTGCATCTCTCCCAGCAAAGGGAGGGAAATATCTCCATTATAGTATTGGAAAGATTGACGCACAGGGAGTTTTTAAAGCACTGGAGTACAACAGCTGGCATCAGTTAAAATACTGGGCCATAAATGATCAATCCAGTATTTACACTGGAGGACTGGGAAACTTTGTAGTCCACCTCAGTTGTTAAATACAGAGGAATGCTCTGTCAACAGGCGTGGATGGATGCATTAGGGTGACAGTAGAATAACAAACCCATGATCCCAACAGGACGCTGTTCTAATTCAAAAAGGGGGTGCTTTGTCAATTTGTTATGTTTCAGCTGCTGTAGTAGAGAGGTGTCCCATTAGCAATGGACATACCTTTGCTTTTCCACTTAGGTAGCTCTGGCAAAATGCTTTTAGGCTCTCCACAGTCACCTCATCTGCAGGCATTTTGTACTTGGCATCACTGGTCAGATTTAGGATTCTCACAGCAGGAACATCGATGTCCCTGACGCGAAAATACTCAAAAATCCGTCCGTTCCTTGCTTCGTTGGTATCCACCAAAACAAACAATATCTGATGATAAAGAGAGAATCATGCATCTGGTTGAGCCTTCCAGCTTTGGTTTTGCCATTTTGGAGAAATGGACTACGGAGCTTGGCAGTGAGGTAGGATCTAACCCTTAATTCAAGGAACTGTGTAGAACCATTTTTGGTCTCAGACCAAAACCCAGCAGCTCTGTGGACTTTATTACACCTTGATCCTAGTTAATAACAAATGCTAAAGCAGCCAAAAGTACTGAAGATTTTCTCTCTGTCCTTCCAGAGTGGTTTGCTGCCACGTCTTTTAGTAACACTTCTAATTTACCCCTCAAAGTGCTTATTGCTCTTCTTCGTAAATCTTAACAGAAGAGCTGAAACACCTGCAATCCGTATGTATTTACCAATAGGTGATATTTTATCACAAGATGACTTACTATTCTTCAGTGTCTCATGTACCTGGAGCAGGAGCAGCACCGTGGGAAACCGAAATACTTGTGTGTATGACTGCCTGTAACTGTCTCTATACATGCAAACATGTGGCTGCAGGCAAGGCTATGCACATAACTTGCAGCATTCCTCAGGTTTTGTAGCTGGCTCCAGCCCTTGGTTCAGGCAACACTCTGAGATCCTCATGGTATTTCCTGGTAGTGCCAGAAATTGCCAGAACCTTGCTAAAACTCCCTTTGGTTGGAAGTTGCTCCCAGAAAGTCATATTTGTAAAACCAGAAAGAGGTTTATTTGGAGCAGCTGGAATTAGTGCTCCTCTTCGCGGTCTTTGTGTTTTAAAGAATCGTTTCCAAGTGTAATTTATCTTTCAGCTTGTCCTTAACAAATTCAAATAATAGTTACTGAAACTGTTTTTAAATTGTTTGGTGGACTTAGGAGAGGGACTGACAGCAGTGTACTTTTACCAGTCATGTTGCTGGGTGGTTTTCCACTGATCTTTTGGCATTCCTATTTGCAAATCTGGATTCAGTGTTACAAACCTTTCCTCTGAATTCTGCAGCAGCAGACTTGTAGTTTTCATAAATCTCATTGAACGTCTCCGAGTTCGTTGGGGTGAACAGCAGGATGTGATTTTCAACAGGGACATCGAAAATCTTCACAGATGTCTGGGAAACAAAAGACTCAACATCTGTTCCACTCTTTGTAAGCAGAACAGTGAATCAGAGGCTCAGCATATCAGTATCCCTAGGTTCTGCTATTGCAGATTTTACTTTTTAAGACTCAGTTCCCAATCATTTCCATAACCATCAGATTTTGTTTCACTGTTTTAAAGTAGATAAAGTAAGAAGAATCAGCAGCTGCTGAGTGGTTTTTTCAGTTCCAGGAAAAACCTCGTGATTATTCACAGGTTTTTACAGTCAGAAGGGGCTGTGATCTTCTAGTCTGATATCCTGTGTAACACACACAGAAGAATTAGTGCGGAAAGTAAAAGTTGGTGTTACCCAGGGAGGCCCAGCTGGGTCCCACCCCACTTTTTTGCTGCAGAAGCAGCCTTAGGCCTTGGTGTTGGCTCCACAGGAGGGAGGTGTTTGCATGCTCAGAGTTCACTGTTCCACCAGCCACTCCTCATCTCCTCCAGGAAACAGCATCTTGCCAGAGGGAAGCATCATTTGGCCTGGGCTGGACCAAGAGCTGCGTGTTGGGTTCTGCTGGTGTTTCTAGATGTATTTAAGGATGGCCTTGCCTAACAAGCAAAGCCTCAGTCCCTAAGGTGCAGAATAGCTCCCTTGGTCTTTTTCTGCATGGATTTCTGTCTTTCTCCTGTAGTTTTTGTTAATGCAGAGAAATGCACATACCTCGATATTATATTCAGTGACCAAATCCAAGGTAAAGGTTTTGATTAGCCTCGTTAGACCCAGTTTGTTCTGTCTTCCATCTTCAAGCACTTCATTATGCACAGGTTTTCCCTGGACAAATAGTGAAGTTTGTGAGGTTGGTGGCCTTATCAACTATAGGAGCAAAATGACAGGCTTTAAAAGTGAGAGGTTAATGATCCTCAGCAGCTGAAGTTCTGTAACTTGTAAAATGAATGTCACAGCTAGATTGCAGAACAAGATTATAGCTAAAATTCAAGGTACAGCTGACAGTTTTAATTTGTTCAGTAATCTTAACATACTGAAAGATCTTTCCCACCTCTATACACACTATCTGTGAGATGTGCTCGCTCAGGAAATCATTGGTCTGACTACTTCCTAGTCTAAATACTGCTGCTACCCTGTGTAGTTTTAGGTTTGTTGTTGGCCACTTCTTCTGTTGTGGACTAGAAGAAGATTCCTGGTCAAAATCAACACACAAGAAAAGAGGTGAATGTCTGCAAATCTTACTGAACGTGGCAGCAAAGGTTGATTAGAATGCAGGTTGGAAAGTAAAGCTATTATATCCAGATATTTAAGCATAAATTAGGAGTCTGGATGTAGGCAGGCAGACTGAAAATATCACTTGTCTAAAGGTTGCTGGTTTTGCCTCCTACTTGTCTCTCTTGTCTGTAAATGCATTATTTTTTGTGTGTTAAGCTGTTTGAATTACCACCAGGAAATTATTTAACCTGAAAATTTCCCAAACTGCATTTCCATAGCCCACAGCTGTCACAGCACCTTGCCTGCTAGACTTTTGTACTCCTACCTTCTTAAACACAACAAGAGAGTTCCTTTGGATGCCGTAGTTAGCGCAGACGTCCTCACTGGCTGTCATCCCAAAAGGCATCTCTGGCACATCTCTTGCTGTCTCGCAGAAAACTTCCACACTGTCATTGTGAAGTTCCTAGTCCCAGAAAGAGTATTTATTAAGACTGTGCCCTACATCCTGCTAAGATGTGCAGGAGTTAGAGCTCCAGGTGAAGCGGGCCCCTAAAGGCTTGTGAAGCAAAGAGCAGAGTGTAATTGTAAAGTGGGTATTGCTTGCCAGGATTACCTCTAAGGGGAGATCCTGGGAGTGCTGTGACACATCTGCTGTGCTCCCCTTTCCAGCTTGTGTTGGCTGGCCTGGGTCAGCAGGGATGGTGTGGGGTCCCCTGTGTCCTCCCTGCCCTCCCCTGGCACTGCCACTCTGCAAAGCCTTCTGCAGACAGGAGGGATCGTGCCACCAGCTGCTCGCCCTGCACAGCCGGCAGGAGGTGAGGGATTACACAGGAGAGGAGCTGACTGACACCTTTGGGGCTTTGGACTGAGTGCTCCTCAAGGCAGGGACCTTGACTCCTGCATCTACCAAATAGTCACTGTGCTGTCCACCTTCAAAATAAGAGCAAATTAGCAGGATGAAGGGCAACAGCACTTCCAGATTTGATTTAATCAGACAATTATTTCATGCTAGATGAATAGTAATTTATATGCTGAGACCTTCCAACACATCCTGGCACTCATATTTGTGAGCAATCTGTGAGTAATAGAAGGCCAAATACGGTTCTTTATTTGCTTGGACACTGTTTTGTTGGCTTCCACCCATTAAATTTCTGACATGCCCTAGCTCATGCTCATCTGTTGTCATTTCAGCCGCCGAGCGAAATCAGTGTCCAGTGAAACACATCTGCAGGCAGTACCTGCTATCAGCGTGGTTCAGGGAACTCTCCGGCATCTCTGTCATAGAAAGAGCTTCTCAATTTCTCCCAGCACTGGAACACTGCCTTCCTCCCTGAACGGCTGCAAGCAGATTGCTGCAAAGCAAGGTTCTGGGCACTGAGCACTTTCACAGTTTGTCCTGTTAATGTTGTATGTGCTCACCGGCTCCGTTACCATGGGGCATTTTGGTAATGAATCCTGTTTTCCACATCCACAAAACTTGGACTATGTACTGCAGCCAGCACATTTGGGATATTATCAGTTCAGGTGTGAGTCCAGACATTGTGCTTTTAACTGGGCAGAAAGATACCAGAATAAAAATCTGTTTCATTAGAGAAAATCCTTGATTGAATTTCCGGATATGAAAGATTTCAAGGACACAATTGAAAAGCAGGAAAAAGCTGTTCCTGTTTTACTGACTCTGACAGCATATCTTGACTATTGTTCACTAGCATTCGTCCCAAATCCTAAAAACCTTATTCTGCTCTGAAAAGTGGCAGAATTTGCTTGAGAAAGGACTACATGTGTTGGATCATTTACAGTGGTAATATTTTATGACTTTTTGGCCTTCTTTACACTGGCCAAACTTAGGATGGTTTAGCAGAAGCCCTTTCTCTGAGGCTGCAGGAGACACTGCTGTGACCAACCAGGGCTGTGCAAGCACTGCTGAAGGATCGTGCTCTCAGGAGCCGTTCTCAGGGTCTCTGTGCCCAGGTACTGATTAAGGAAATGTGCTGTGGTGTAAGATTTTCTTGTATCTGCCTGGGCCGCTTGTCTGGAAGTGTGAAAAAACAGATAGAGGCAGATAATGGTTTTTTAAAAGTAGAGAAAACTGAGAGTCTGTTTTTTTCTGGTGAGTTCTAGTTTGGATGTGTGGGATTTGGTGGTGATAGCAAGAAGTATATCCCAAATTTGGAACAGAAACCAGCCTTTTGAGCTTTCCAGATAATTACCCTAAAGAAGCCAATCACTGCCAAATCATCAGCTTTTATGATGGCTTCAGCCTGATCAGTAGAGTTGATTAAAACAGTGCTAGGTCCTGTTCTTCTTTTCACCCATGTAATAAAGGTTGAGGCTTTTCTGACTCCTGTGGAAGGAAAAGAGAGTTAAAATGAAAGTCAAAAGGAATGACAGAAATTTCTGTGCAATCAGGACAAAGGCAGTGGAGGTGCAGAGGGATGCTGAATACAAATGGACTTGGACTTCTTAGGACTGAGGTCAAAGCTGGTTCAGAGGGGGCTTGAGATATCCAAATTCAACCTCAGGTTCTAGTCACCATTTAAACTACTGTGACTCCAGAAGACCAACAGTGGATCAGTACAGTGTTTTCTGAGACCTCTGCAAATGGTTTTGAGTCCAGTTAAATGATTAATCACACCTGGAGAATAGAGATGAGGAAATTCAGGCAGAAAACCTGTCCTGCAAGATTTCATGTGTCCCAAAATCACAGTGAGCCATAAAGTGCTATCGACCTGAGGTTTAATCCAGAATGACTTCAAACCAGTTGCAGATTTTATTGAACTGTTTGTTCAATTATATTAGGTGTCAAAATTGTTCCTTTGGTGCTGCAGGAGGGATCTGATAGGCACAGAGACATGTTAAAATTCCTCTGTGGGGCTATAGCATCACTTCAGTTTAGACATAAGAAACAAAGCTGAAGTGTAAAAGTTGTCATTTAGTTCTGGATTGTTCCATCTTTTGGTTTCCAAATTACTACTACCAGTTTTACTGAGATTATAGTCAGTGTGTTTATTTGGTAAATTCTCCTAAGCTTTCAGGAGTTTTAGAATATTGAGTCTCTTTTAAAATTATGCTCTTAAACTATGATGTTTTCAGAGGAATTTGAGGTACAAAATTGAGGTTTAGGCGATTAAAATCTCGGCCCTTTCATCTCTGTATGACAGACAGCCTTCTTGGATCAGAGTAAAGGTTAATTAAAATCATACATGAAAGAGAAGAAGTTAAGTGCTAGAGTCAAAATGTATAGTACAAGTGGATTATCAGAGATGCAAGTCCTGGCACTGTGCATTTTAGCAGAATGACAAGATCAAAATTGAGTCAGACCATTTCACTGCCATCAGTTTTGCAGCAGACAGCACTGCAAATAGTTTAAAATACCATTTCTTTAAAGTGAAGCAGGCAGACATCTGCTCTGGAGTGTAGAGGCTGCAGAACAAAGCACAGAGCAGTATCTAGTGGCCACATAGTGCTTGACTTCTGCTGTCTAAATGCAGAATGGAGGTCTTGTCACTTATGTCAGTGCTATAGCCCCTAAACCTACTTTCCATTTGATTAATCTTTCTATTGAGTTCCTTTAATCAGCCTGTGTACTGGCCAAATTCTGACCATGCAGTCGTAAATGATGATTTACAAAGCCTAGATTTGGCTTTCATGTTATGTCCATTGCCAGGGCAACCATTCAAAAATTCCATCTTCCCTAAAGAGTTGAATTAATTTATTGATTTAAGCAAGGTCTGCAGTTTCTTTTGTATGTACCAAGTCCTGTGTGAGAAGCCACTGGGTGGCCAGTGCACATTTCCAGTTGCCAATGCTCAGTGGTTTAAAAGTCAAACATGCTACGTGAGGTTTTACTCAGTGTTGCGCATAAGCATTGGGTGGCCAGTGCACATTTCCAGTTGCCAATGCTCAGTGGTTTAAAAGTCAAACATGCTACGTGAGGTTTTACTCAGTGTTGCACATAAGCATTTACCAGTGAACAAAATGTAATTTAAGCCATTATCGGTGGTACATGTATTCCAAACCACTGGTGCTATCTGCCTGCTACAAAGCACAGAGCAGCAGCCAGTTTCCTAATTCCTACATCTTGCTGGAAAGCGTGCCTGAAGCAGCAGCTCTGCTGGAGGGCAGCTATGTGTGTGTTGTTGCAATACTCTGTACTCACTGGCTCACACCAGAAAATCTGCCACCTTTACGAGTTTAAGAAAGGTTTTCTTGTCAGTGCTGTAGATTTAATCAGAGACTGAAGGTAAGGGCTTTTGCTTTCAGGTGACAGCACCTCTAATAAAAGTTCAGTACAGCATGTCACGCTGTCAGTGGCATTTGTGCAGAGGCTGCTGTTTGCACAAGTCTGGATGGTGGGAACTTGGTAAGAAATTCAATAGTGAGGAGGAGCAAGTTGCTAAAAATACTGAAGATCAGGTTTCAGCGGGAGCCACAGGGGGCTCGACAGTTAAAGATATCTTAGCACTTGGTTGTGTACAGGCTCAGGAGGCAAACTCTGGGTTCCTTTTTTTTATTGTTGTATTAAACTTGTGACTCACCTGTATGTGCTCAGAGTATGCTAACAGATTGCAAGTCATGCAATTTTTATCACCTCTGTAAAAGTTCATTTTATGAAAAAAACCCTTTCTTGTATACACTGTAAGTGAACGAAAACATCTCGTAAGACCTGGGTTTCTGGGATTGCTAAAGTCTGCTGTTGTCTTTGCTTAGTAACTTTCTGTAAAGTACTTCAAATTATTCCATGTTTTATTCTAAGCCACATGTGAGCTCCCCCTGATGGCTAAATAGCAAAATTATTTTCCTTAGCTTAGGAGGCCTACCTGTATGCTAAGGACCCTGTGAATTCCCAATTCATTGTCAGACGTAGTGTTGCTCCAGCCTGCTTCTGTAGGCATGCTGCCCGTGGGAATTGCAGTGGACCAGAAGAGTAATGGAGCAGTTTTGGGACCCAGTTCTTGTTTGGCATAACTCATTAATGTTTACTGTAGTAATTGGGAGTGAGTTGTCTTGTTGGGGCAATTCTGTACTCGGTGGAATAACACCAGTAATTAATTTGGCTGTGTGAACTTAATAGAGAAGATACTCAGTTACACCCTTGGAAGATGAATTGAGATTCAAGTTCCTGTATTGGTACAGAGGCAATTGCATATTTAAAACCGTGGGCAAAACCAGCTTTCCACCTTGTGTATTTTTTATCTGAGCATCTGTATTTTTCTTCTCAGCAGTGTAATAGATAGGTACATCCTGTCATTACTATCATTATCTTATCAGTGCATGAGACAGTTTACCTTTGCAGTCTGTGGGATCTTCCCTGCTGCCATTCACAAAAAATTTCACAGTAGGAAAGGCTTGAATATTAAATTCTTTTCTCAAGTCATGTTGGTGTGTCACATCCATTTTGCCAAACTGGATTCTTGGAGCTTCTTTTTTAAGCTGCCGTGCAGCCTCAGCAAATTCTTCAGACAAATTCTGAGATGACTGAGATAAAGTAACATCTGGAAAAGGCCAATCAAGAGCAAATGGGTTACATAAGCCACAGCATGAAGCTTTCAGTGGAGGTTGTTGTGTCAAGTGGTAGCTGGAGGGTTTGAATAAGGTCTTCTATGACTCAGAAATAAATGAGAGATTATATTTACTTCTTTATATTGATGCTGGTTTTTCACCACTCCATATGATCTTGAACCAGTCACGATGAACAACCAGCAACATTACAATAGTCTTCTGTTGGGAAAGTACAATGAGCAATTAAAAAGTGGCTTGGCTGACAATGCTGGGCATGAGTTAGAGAGGTGAAGGATAGAGTTAAGTATTGCTCACATTAGGACTCTTTGATAAGATCCCATTTTTGTAAGCACTTCACTGAGGCAAACTTTTGTAATGCAGAAAGTACTTTTCCAGAAAAGATACTGAGGAGGGAGAGAGAGGAACAGAGCTGGTGTTTTAAAGGCTGGCAGTGTGTTCCTGTGTGCTGTGCTGGGTGCCAGCCCTTCTCCAGCTCCAAGGGCAGCTGTGTGCTTGGTCCAAGGAGAGCGGCCACCCCAGGCTGGGCCCTGGAGCTGTAAAGTTGTATTAACATGAAAAAAAGGACAAGAGAAGGAACCTAGGCACACAAACTGCTCTGCATTCAGAGTCAGGTAAGAGATAAAGGCCTGGAGCTTTACAGTTTTGCAACTTGGGTTGAAAAAAACCCCCAAATTTTGGTTGAAATTGAGATACCCTGTCTTGTTAAATTTCTTTTATTATAAAGAACAAAACCTTTTTCTTTAGATTATGCACATAAAATTTTTTGTTTCTTCGATATATTTTGCAAATGGGAACAGATGAAAAACATGCAGTTAAATTTGGTTTCATAAAATGGTGTTTGTTCTTTTGTGTGTGTACGAGTGGCTTTGTGTATACACGTGTTCAGATATACAATTGCACAAGCACACACACAAATGCACCAAAGCACAACTCTAACCAAACAAATGTCTTTTGTTCTTTCACTAAATTACAGAAGCCCTTCTCTACAGCATACCTGGTGATTGCACAATGTGGTTATGACCAAAAAAACAAATGGACATTTCTGTAGGAGTTCTAATAAATGAAAGATAACTCCATAATCTAACTCAGTGCTGAGTTACATGCCTTGCATTATTCACTGTTATCCTTGCTCTGATTCCCAGCCATCAATCATTTTCTTCCACCTTACTGTTACAGCAAGTGTGAAGATTAGCATCAAATAATGCTATTTTCTCAGAATATTAAAGTGATAGGCCCTTCCACATTCAGTGACATACAAACCCATTTTGGAGAGGCTCATAGAACCCCTGCACTGGAACAGCTGCTCCAGCTGCTAATTTGCCAAGGGTTCCTGTTAGTACAACAAAACTCAGTGTCTGCTCAGGGGATAACCAGATACCATGTGATGAAGAGAAAGTGCTTTTCTAAATAAAGTAAATGAGCCTTAAGACAGCAGTCCAAATCCGAATTGTGTTCTAACTGCCTGTAAAATCAGTGTTTCATCAAATAAATTTATTATGATTTTTCAAAGAAATTTTACCCAAACTTTAATTTCCTATTTCCAATGTATAACAATATTCTTATGAACCTTTCCCTCAACAGGATTGTAATGTGTTATCTCCTAGCACCAAAGAAAGAAAGAAAGAAAGAAAGAAAGCAAGAAAGAAAGAAACCAAGATGTCTCCAGTTGTACCTCAAGATGCTCTAGAGGCAACTGCAGCAAACCAGCAATGCTGAGCCATCAATGTAAGAAATTGCATGCCTACCCTATAAAATTGCATGTCTACCCTATGCTGCTTCTAGGGACACTGTGTGTTGAGCCTTTATGAACTATTTTTGCTTAAACTGATTGCAAAGGTGGACTATTCAATAAGACATGGAGTATTTGCGATGCAGTTTGAGAGTGCTGATACACAGTGACTGCAGGTGGCAGGGCTAGCCCAGAACAATGGCTGGGCTTGCCAAGAGGAAGGGTGTATGGCTCTGGACAGAGTGCAGTTGGAGTAAGGAGCAGGAAACCCCACAGCAAATCAGGATCCAGCAGCTTTCAGCTAATTCCAAGTCAGTGTTTCACACCAGAGGCAATTTCAGTATAATGATTTTTCTCCTAATAACCTAAGGTTGCACAGCTGTTTTACCACAGCTGGGAAAGTGGAAGCTTAAATGCTTTTTGCACAGTGAAATGGGAAGGAGCAGCAGAAACTGTTGGTGAAGCCCAGACACAGAAGCTGAAGTTTCACAAATAAAAAAGAAATACTGATCTCAGACACAAGATATCTGGGTAGATTGCCTGGGTAGAAGAGGGTGTAGGATCCATTTTTCTCTGAAATATTTCAATTCCAAACAGATGTTTTAAGAATCATCCCTTATCACTGAGTGACCTGGGTAGTCAGAGTTGCAGGTAACTAGGAATGTAAGTAGCATGCTTAGATAATGAGAGTTGGCAGAGTTAGTGGCTCCATGCCACTACATGACTCCATTCTGTAAAAAGTAATCTGCAGTCAGAGACCAGGAGAACTTTAAGTACCATTCACCTGCTAACTGTGAGACACAAGTTCAGTGAGTGAACAGGCTTCTTCATCACACAGATAAAAACTGTCTCCTTGACTACCCAGAAATCATGTGGAAACATCCATCATGCACCTTTCCCCTGCTTTCCTGAGTGATTAGACTCCTCTTCAGCTCTCCATCAATTCCTTTTCATTCCACTCATTCTCTGTTTGCCTCCCAGGTGCTTTATTTTTCAAGTTGTTTGAGTGTTGCAGGAAATCATCGCTCCTTTTATTTGGAGCCTTTTCTTGAGGTTTGTTTTGTTTCCTCTGGTTTAGATTTTTATTGACACCGATCACTCCAGGCAGTGGGATGAGGAAGCAGCTGCTGGGGCTAATGTGGCATCACAGGCTCCAGACTCAAGGAGCATCAGCAGGGTACAAGAGCAGACAGGGATAAGAGGCAAGAGAGCTGGTGACAAGGTCACCAGGGAAGGCATGTGTGGGTGGTGGGACACCTGTGCAAACCAGTGTGCTGTGCCACATCTGCCAGAAGCAAGAGGCCCTTCAAAGGCTGCCAGCTCAAGAACAGCATCGTATTAACATGGGAGAATGTTTCCATTATCTGTAGTTTTAGCTGTGTTGTAAATAAAAACAAGGAGAAATTAAGGGTTGGAAAATTAAAAGTGGGAAGAGAACCAGAAATCCTGTATTTTGACTCTTATCTCTTCAGTACATCAACAACCTGAGTAAGCTGCTGTTTCTTTTTCACGGTGCAGTTTACTGAGCTAAAATACATTGAAATGTGGACAGATAAATGTTTTGCTGACACATTAATGTGTTTAATGACCCTAAAGTATTCTTGAAGTGGGTATACATGGAAGCACAACAAGTTACTTTTCCTTTAGCTAATTGCTGGTGGCCTCCAATCTCACTCTGCTGTCTACATCGATGGTTTAGGGATGGCTGCAGTCATTGTGAATGTGTCTGTTCTCCTGCCACGTACAATTTCCCGGCTGTTAGTTTCTGACATGGTCACAAAACCATTTCAGCAGTCCCATTTCTCATCTTCTGTGCAGGCAGCTTTTGCAGTTGCACTACAGATATATAATCTTCTCTGTAGAAGAGTCTGGAGATGAAGGATAGATTCATGTTTAACTTATCAGAGTGGAAGGATGTTAATCTTGCTGCAGTTGCAAGCTTGCTTGTGTAACCTTGAATTCTCTCATTCTTTTCTAGAGTGAGATATGGCCATAACCTCCTGTGCTGACCTCTCTACTTTTTAACTGAGCTTTGTAGTTCATTTGAGCTCTTCTGCTATGCAAACATAAGGGTTTATTCTAAGCTTGGGTTATTCAAAGCATTCACTGAAATAGGCAGGTGTGAGAGACACCTACATGAGGGACCCATGCTAGTCAGTAATTCTGCAGCTGGTAACTGCAATTTTTTTTCCAATAATATCACCTTCAGCTTTTGTGCCTTAGAAAGGAGATGTTTGTCTTCAAGAGTAACCCTCATCTTGCCTATTAAATGTCATTATCTCAGCATAGGCTGTCAGTCACAGGTTGCAGGAACACTGTGCCTGACCCAGTGGCTCGCTAGATGTACAAATGTTCTGCTAGAGAAGGTAAACTTCACCTTTTCACAAATGAGAGCGTGCTTAGCATACAAAGCAGCAGCACAAGGTCTGCACCACTCATGTGCTTGTCCTTAGGCTATCCCCATGTTTATCTAGGAACTGGAAACTTTTCAGTGCAAAGAACAGCAGCAAGCATTCTCAGAAACCTGTGGAATACAGCATTCACTGGGGCCTGTGTCTTTTCCTGAGCTCTCCTGATAAGTTGGAGGAAATGGTGTTATCCTGTGCTTTGAAAGCAGTGTTTTTAGCATTCCTGTGCATGAGTGTACAAAGTTGATTCTCTCTGTGATAGGCATATTTGTTAGAGTGCTTGAGACCTTTTATGGTGTTTGTTTGCTTTTCCCTGCAGTGGAAGTCAACACAGGGACTCATATTCAGGCAGTGTGTAGTGTAAACAGTGAAACTCTCCCATGCAGGCAGCACTGATCTAAGGTCTGCCTTCTGCTGGCAACAAGTGCTCTGAATTCCCTGTGCTCATAAGCATTTGTGTGGAATTTAGATCAGTTTAACATGGATAGGGACATGCCACAGCCTGCAGCAGAAGAGCACTTTCAAGTGAGTGCTGAGATGGGGTGCTCCTAGCATGTGCAGGGCACACAGCTCAGCTGGGCAGGGCTCACACATTGCTGGGTGATGCTTGCATCCTTTTCAGACATGTCTTGTGGCACAAAACAGCTGGGATGAGGGAGGGAGAGGATTTCCGGGTCAATGCTTGGTTTCCCCACTGGGTACTTGCCCTGTGAACTTTGCCCAGCTCCAGAGGGATCTGTACACTGCCTGGCCGAAAGTCAGCATGTATTTATAGTAACCCTTCCTGAAGGAAGGCAGACCTGGGACTCTGGGAGGGTGGAACTGACAGGTATTAAAAGGACTTGGGCGTCACTGGGCAGAAGACATCAAAGCAGACCTCACCTGACAACTATTGTGGGACTGGTAAGTAAATAATATTATGCAACAGGGAAAGCATTGGGGCTTTCTTAGAACTGATAGGTGGTCCAGGGCACAGTCTTGAATCAAAGTTTGTAGCTCAAACATTTCTGGTGTCGGTACAGCACCAGAGGAAGTCCCACCTTCTGGGAAGCCTGGGATTCCTTCCCACTCCCTATGTCTCTGTGATTGCTGATGAGTAAGGAGGAAAAAGATCTCAGGTCCTGCACTCATTCTGAATGTCAGAAGCTAATTCCTGGCAGCCCCACAGATTTCCTGAGTGATCTGGGCAATATTGTTTTCTCTCACATTATCTTAGTTTCTTTAATAGTTCCTTGTTAACACAGGTTGTTCATTTAGATAGAATTTTAAAGAGTGGGATATAAAAGATTAGGGCTTTATGGCTTTTGTGTGCCATTCCCATCTTTAGTCTCCTTATGCTGTGGCAATGAAATTATTACAGCAAATGAATCAGCTCATTCAGCATTGTGGAGTCAGGTTTCCCACACCCCAGGGCAGTGCCTCACTGCAGGATAGTTTTTCACTGCCCCAGAGGCTGTTTAGTGGCATGTCTCCAAAGGGAGCTATAGAGACTGAGGTCAGTGATTTCCAGATCATGTATCTGTGCTGTGGAGCTCATCACTCTTGGGAGTGATTCCAAAACTCTTTCTGGGGACTGTAGATGCCGTTATGGTTTGTGGGGGAAAGGCAGTCCATGAGTTTTCAGTAAGCCCTTCAGACAGACTTGTTGGCCTTTGATCCAAACCAGCAAGCGATGAGGATCACTGGAGCAAGGTGTGTTTGGGGAGCAGAGCTTCATCTCTGCATTTTGGAAGATGCAGTGGGGAATGGAAGAGTGTGTCTGTCCTTCCCTTCTGGAGAAGCCAGTGGTGAGGGTGGTGGGATGTCAGAGATGTCCAAGACTCTGCTCTGAAGAAGGGGGAAGAAAGCCTGATTTAGACTCCCACATCCTTTGAGTGCCCCAGTCCCTGGGCTACTGTATTCTGAACAACTCTTTCTCCATCTCCTCTCTCTTTATGAATTCTTTCACATCTGTTTTCCGTTCATATTTGGTTTGCAATCCTGAGGTGTGTTGCAATATCTCACTGTTGATAATCTCTGCCAGTACTAAGAAGGTTTGGCTACAAACTCTGCTCTGGCCTGGCCATTTAGATCCTGTGCTTTGAAACAGCTCTTACAAAGCTGAGAATACAGAATGACCAAGGTTTTTCTGGTAAACTATTTTTTCACCAAAATTATGCATCTTCAGAGAGATAAAACCGTTCACAACTGCGGACTGAATGTGGCAAATAGCTTTAAATCCTCCACAATTAGTAAATAAAATCTTCCCAAATTTCAAAACTTTCAGAAGTATTTAAAAATTTTGAACATTATGTTTCAAATAATTTTCTTATGTGATTATTCTGAAAGTTTAAAAATACTTGAAGTTTTATAACATTGTTTCAGGATTAATGAAGTGTTTGGTATGATCCAAACATATTTTTAGTTTCAGGAGTCTGTTAGTGTATTTTGGGTCTTGTTGTTGGAAAAATACAAGTATTTTCATTTCAGCTTGACCTACAGTACATCATAATCATTATTATTACTATTATTATTAATAATATTATTATCTTTGTCATCTATGTCTTTATTATATTCTTTATTTAGGTTATTATCACTTTTTATTTATTTCCATAATATTATATTGTATGTGTTGTTATATTTTCATATTATTATAATTAAAGATATTATATTATATTATATTATATTATATTATATTATATTATATTAGCCTTATGCAGATCAAAGGGTTTCTGCTACCAGCAAGCTACTGGCCAGTGCAGATCCCTGTTTGTGGCATGGGAAATTATGCAGCATCTGAACTTTTAGATGGGTAACATCACAAGAATCCACCTCTTGGCTTTTGCCCTTGTGATGTACTTGTAGGCCAGACCTGACAACAAAGTTAGTTACTCAAAAACCCCACCAGTTTTCTCCCCAGGAGGAATAAACGTGAACCTAAAACAAGGACCACAAACCTGCCTCTACCTAACCAAGTGCTCATTTCAGGGAAAAAGAACAATATAATGCAATTACAGACATCAAAATGTTGTAGAAAGACAATCCCTAAAACCCAAAGACTCCCAGAGGAGAGATGCCATCCAAAAAATCTCATACAAAGTGCTGATGAAAATGTAAGAAGGAGAAAAGCATTCTCTGGTTAATTTTTGTTTGGTTGGGGGTTTTTTTAATATGTTTTACCCATCACTGCTGTGAAACACATACTTGCAAAACCAGGCAGTGAAAGCAAAGAATGCCAGCTCATCACTCTCTTATGTCTTAAGTAGCAGACTGGTGTTTAACCACCCCAAAAAAGAATAAACTTTTGTAGTTACAATCAGAAATAGATACATGGAGGAAACCAAAACAAACAAGGACTGCTGGGGGGCAAAGGAATGGTAAAACAAGCACTCCTGAGTGTCCCAACATCAGTCATTCTCTGCAGAGCCACCAGGGCAAGAGAGTGGAAATTGATACTCACAGAACTTCACCAGGAGGTATTTGGTTTCCTTCAATGCTCTGTCAAAGTTGCTCGATTTCAGCAAGAGGACATGGTTCTCCTTTTTTATTTTGGGGAGCTTGGCTTTCTTCAGCTTTGCTTCATTTGGGCTTATGCTGTCTGCTGCCAGGAAGCCTGTGAGAAACAACAAGAGAAGAAGGAAAAAAGGATGTGTCTTCATCTTGTCCTGCCTTTACCCAGATACTGAGAAAGAAAGAAGCAAAGGAGCATTAAGCAGTAGGGTTTGCTGCTCAAATGTCTGCAGCTGTATCAGCCAAACCAAGAGGCTGATAAGGTTGATAACAGTCTACCACCAGTGGAACCAACTGCACTTTCCATGGGAAGATTAAATTAGTTAAGTACTTCCCCACTTTTACTAGTGCTTGTGGGGGGGAAAAAAGTATCTATGGGGAAGTTTACTGTTTCTGGAAATAAACACCCCAGGGAGAAGGTGAAAGAGCACAGGAGGAAACACTTGCCTACCACTGGAAGCACCAGTGGATTCAGAGTGCACTTGTGTGATTAGACACCCTTCTCTTGTCAGGGCTGCACACCAAGCAGCAGGTGAGGTACCTGGGACAGTATTTGAGGGCTGCTCCCCTGCCTAATGTTTGCTTGTCTCTTGCACTTACGGAGCTACTGATTGGGGATCTGACTGAGAGTGTGCTGAAGTCAGGGGAAAACTCTCATTTCTTTGCATAGGGAATTTCAGTGCCTGTAAGTCTTGGAGGCCTTGTCTGTGAGGCTCCCCCTCCACTCAAGTGCCGAGTTGTAGCTCAAGTAAGATAGTACTTCGTGGGTTAAACCAGAAAATTTCACCATTGGTTTTCAGTGGTAGCACAATTTTCTGTGCAATAAATTGAAGGGACTTTTAAATGTACCATGTCATCCTTAGGACATGGTACATTTCCATATGCGAACTGTGAGGCCTCCCTAGACAGTCTTTCCAGAACATTTAAAAAAAGGACTTACAGAAACGTTGAGATTTTGGAATTCCTTCATTTACTAAGGAATTACTATTTCTGTAAATATCTGCCAGTCTGTAGTTGTAGCAGAAACATCTTTGACCCTTAAACTGTGTTGCAATTTGTGAACTTTACCCCTGTAGCAGGTAGAGATCAGGTATTCCACTGGTTGTTTCAGTGGCACAGAGGACACAGGTTAGTTGACAACAGCTGGGTCTGGATTAGTAGAACCAAGAAGAAATTCCTCCAATAATGACTCTTTGTTCTTCTTGAGGAGTAGCAAGTGCTGCTTCGCTCCTCGTGCCTTTAGCAGACTTTTTATCCAGGAGGGCACCACTAAAAGGGAGTGTTTGTAATGGGGGCTGATGTGGTAGCCTCCACTTTCTGTGGGTGAAGGATCTTGGGGGACATATTGCTGCAATTTAGTCTGTTTTCATGCCTGGTGTGAGTGGAGCAAACTCTCCTCTATCAGTCTCAAAAGCTTTGAGTTGCAACGCACCTTGAGAGGTGTTCTATTAGTACTTGTGCAGGGTGCCTAACGAAATCAGGAGCTGTGTATTCAGGCTGCTTGCAAGATAAGATCACACATAAATACAGATTCAGCAATCAGGTACCAAAGGAGAAAAAGAAGCAGAAAGATAAGAGTCTCCCATTTGACTTTGTGGTCTCTTTCTCTTCATAACAGACTGCTTTCCAAAGACGTCTTTCAAGCAAAATGCCAGTGAGGTTAAAAAGCGTCTTTCAGAACTGCAGGTTAAAACTAACAAGGCCTGTTTGAGCTGAGCAGGCAGTGTTTAAGATCAGAACACAGCCTAAGGCTCCCAGAACAAAGGCAGGATGACAAAACCATTTGCTGAGAGAGCTGGTTTTCCCCTGTCTGCCCCTGAAACAAACTGCAGTCGACTTTAAACCCTCCTGGAAATCTCCTACCAGGAAGTAGGCTCCATCATGGAAAGGGCTTCTAACCTCTATGTCCTGAAAGGAAACTGCAGAAAAAAGGGGATGATACAATAGTCCATCCTGCCAGGACAGATTTGCAATGAGGAAAGGAGTGGGATTTAGTGGATCTGAGCTGGTGAACAATGTTTTCTTTTAGACATAGAGCAGGTAAGGTCACACTCTGTGCATTACTTCATCAGTGCTAACTAGTGCTGGCTTTCCTTTTGTGCTTTATAGTTTGAGAGCTCTGGAAAATCTGCCCTCTGCAGAAGTCACAGTGCAGTCAACAGGAAACACTGGATTCAGGATAAATAATATTCTAGGGACTTCTGCCTAGTTACCCCTCACAGCCTGTAAAATATGTGGTCAAGAGCCATTGAGATGTGCCTCACACGTGCACCTTCTGTCTCAGTTTCTCTGGTTTGCCTCACAAACACAGGGATTTCAGAGTGATGCCAGTTACTGTTATTTATTGGCATTGAGCACTGGAAGCTCTCACTACAACTACACTTGCAATATACAATGCAAAGGT
Organism: Corvus brachyrhynchos; assembly: GCF_000691975.1. NCBI lineage: Eukaryota > Metazoa > Chordata > Aves > Passeriformes > Corvidae > Corvus > Corvus brachyrhynchos. Next base: position 11,860,567 of record NW_008238321.1, on the reverse strand, counting down.
GAAAGTATCCCTGTGAGACAGGTATGTAGTGCTGGCTGTTCAATAAGGACAGCATCATGGCACAGAAAAGTTTAAAAGCAAAGCTGATTCCATTGAACTGGGGGAAAATTCCCTTAGAAATATGGGTACATCCTTAAGGACTTCATTACACTGAAAACAAGTTTATCTGATGATTCAGCACCTGTGAGTGAAAATCCAGTTTTCTTGACTTTCAGGGTTGGGCTTCAAATACCTGTGGCATCCTCCATTCTGTCTCTTCCACATGTACCTGTATGCTGTGTGGGAAAGACTGGAACTGTTGGCACTCTCTTTGCAAGTTTATTTTACATGTATCTTTTCCCAAGTTGCACACTTCAGCTGAAGTGCAAAGCAAATGGAAGTCTTTGGCATTTCACCTTTGCTCACCTACTGTTTATTTTGTGTTTATTTCATGCCCTCAAAGAAAAGAGAACTCATAAAAAAATAAATCAGAGATTCATCAGTTTTATTGGTGCATAAATTCAGTGTGACTCGCCATCTAGTGCAGGTTTAAGGCATAACATAATTAGAGACTGTTGTAAGTCAAGGTGGTAGTCTCCTAAAACACTTCAAAACTAGTGGCATTTTATTTCTGTAAGCACGCAAAGTAACATAAAACTTACAGGAATCAAGACAAAGATATTGAAAAAAGGACTGGCAAGTGAAATTTTAGAGAGGAGATACGAGAGTCATTCATCAGCTGACAAAGTAGAGGACAAATATTCTAATGAAAAAGCAGTGCTCAGTCTCTTTACAAGAGAAGGAGGAACATAAAATAATAGGGAAAACAAGGATGTGTTCAAACAACCTATTTATTCAAGCTGGTTTGCGTTAATTCATCCAGCATCACAAACTAGACAGCATCCAATAACTAACTGCTTTTAAATGTGTTTTCTTTCATTCCAGGTGACTGATTCCTTAGGTGTGCACCTGATTCTTCCCCTCACTGTCTGATAAAACATCATTTATCATGAGAACATTTATTAAATCCTGGATTCCTCAGTGTTTGCGGATTCTCAGGTCACCTTGCAGATCATTCCATGGAAACAACAGGCTTCTTACATCTCAGATTGTTTCCTACTATGAATCTATAAACCAGTGTAAAAAGGAACTGCCAGAATATTTCAACTTTGCAAGTGATGTCTTAGATGAGTGGGCACGGCTGGAAAAGGTAGTATTTGTCTTTTACCTTATAGACATTGTGTTGTTAACCCCAGCTGGCAACTAAGAACCACAGAGCCCCTGGATCTCACTCCCACACTCCCCAGTGGGATGGGGAGGAGAATCAGGAGAAAATAAAGGTAAAACTCAGGGGTTGAGGAAAGAACAGTTTAAGAATTGAAATAAAATAAAATAAAATACAATAACAAGAAGAATATTAATTATAATTATCACCGTTGTAGTAGTATCAGTAGCAATAGTAGTGATGAAAAGGGAGACAACAAAAAGAGAGCGCAACAAAGAAAACCCAGACAAGACAAATGATGTACAACACAACTGCCCAGTGCCCACTGATTGACACCCATCCTGTCCCCAAACAGCAACTGGCACTCCTCACCCAACTTCTCACCAGGTAATAAACTGAGCAAGGCTTTCTGTGGTGTGGAGTATCCCTTTGGACAGCTCAGGTCAGCTGTCTTGAACCCTTCCAGATTCTCATGCACCCCCTTGTTGGCAGAGTGTGAGAAACTGGAAAGTCCTCAACTTAGTTGTTGCTAAGCAGTGCTTACTCGGTGCCAGTCAAAACCAGGACACAGTGGAACAAATCTCAGATGATTCAGTTTTACTGATGGATACTTGATAGTGTTAGCACCATTTTATTTTGTTTGTCAGAAAGATGGGTTTCACTCTAGCAGAGTGATTGCCAAAGATGATTTGTATTGAAGTGAAATCTTTTAAGGTTTGTCTTCATGTTTTAATGTCTTCTGATGTGCTGCAGGATGGAAGAAAACCAGCAAATCCAGCTTTTTGGTGGGTCAGTGATGAGGGAGAGGAGGTGAAGTGGAGCTTTGAAGAGCTGGGCTCTCTCTCGAGGAAGGCAGCCAATGTCCTTTGTGAGGCCTGTGCTCTGCAGAGAGGAGACAGAGTTATGGCAGTTCTGCCTCGTGTTCCCGAGTGGTGGCTCCTGAACGTAGCCTGCATTCGGGCAGGTGAGCGACTCACCCACCCCTGGGGTGCAGAGACAGAGCAAACAGAGCCTACAAGCCACATGTTAGATCAGTGTGAAGAAAATGCAAGCAGGGATATGTTGCTGTGACCTGCACAATTCAGCTTTTGCCTAAAGGCAGGATTGGCAGCACTCACCCAGGAACCACAGTGCCAGACAGGGTCCAGTCAAGAGGCATCCTCAGGTGAAGCCAGAGAGGCTCCAGTGGCTGCAGCCTGAGGCCAGGCTTGACCACATACATTGTAAGGGAGCTGAATGTATAACAGAGGAACTTACAGAATTAGTGTCATTAATAATTGAATATATCTATTTTGCTCTGCTTTTAAGCTGCCAAACATCCATGATGGATCAAATCAGCATCAACAGAGAGACACAATCAGGTATCTTTGGGAAATGATGAGTTTCCTCAATTGCTGCTTGCTCTTTTCCAGGAATTGTCTTTATTCCAGGAACATCCCAATTAACGGCCAAAGACATCTCATACCGACTCCAGGCTTCAAAGGCCAAGTGCATCATTACCAGTGACACCCTGGCACCTGCACTGGAATCTGTCCTGCCTGGCAGCCAGTTCCTGAGAAGTAAACTCATTGTAGGCAGAGGGAGCAGGGCTGGGTGGCTGAACCTCAAAGAACTCCTTGCGTGAGTATCCAGCTCTTTCACCATCATCCCTGTGAGGTGAAGGGAGCTGTACCAGGCAGGTGACATTGCTGAGTTTTGAGGTTCATTTTCAAAATACAGAGGACTTACATTTCTCTGTCAACCTGCTGCATTGTGATTACACTGGTAGAGGTTTGTCCAACCCAGGTTTTGGGAGCTAAGTTCAGGTCCTTCACCTTCTCCTCACTTAGCAGCCTGCCAGCTTTTAGAAGCTCTCTGCTTCTACTGTGATCACAAGACAAGCAGAGTTCTAAACAATTGTTATGAGCATGCCTGCTAGAGCCCATTCTAATGGCTCTTGATTAAATGGGAAAATACCAATTGCTAGCTCTTGGTGCTCAGTTCTTTTTTCCCTTTATTATCCTGGCACCTCAGAGGATCTGAATTGTTCATCAGTCTCTTGAACATAAATGATACACTATTAGTAAAAAGACCAATGTACTTGGCATAATAACCTCAGTTATTGATTTCAGGTTGGGGGTTGGTTTGTGTTGAAGCAGACACTGATTTCTGCCTGCTGTTCCATAATCAGCACCTGGAGTGCCCTTGATAAACAGTGGCAGACAAAGTCTGGAATATTCTGTAGGTGCTCATATTTTAAATGTTATGGCATACAGGGCATCATCGTTACAAGGAAAATGTTTTCTCTAACTGTTCTTACCTGTGTTACCACTTACTCAGTGAGATCATTCAGTTTGGGGCAGCTTTCCTGTTAAACTCCTAAACAATAAAAATACTGATTCCCTGCTGGAAAACTGTGTGTACTGACCAGAATATACCATTTCCTCTGAAGGGTTGCATCTGCTGACCATGAATGTGTCAAGACGAGGAGTCAAGAGCCAATGCTGATCTATTTCACCAGTGGAACTACGGGCTTCCCAAAAATGGTGGTGCAGTCCCACAGCAGTTACGGGATTGGATTCACAATCTCTGGCAGGTATCACCTTGCAGTTCCTCCCAGGGTCCTCATTAAGTGACGTGATCACCATTAAATGGAACATATGACCATCAAACTCCAGTAAATGTGGGCAATTCGTGACTGTAGGATTTGCATCCTCCTCATTTTGAATGTTAAAGGATACCTTTCTCAAAATATTCCGAGTTGAAAGCTGGTGGTCAAGGGTCCAGAGAAGTAACTTGTTTAGTTTCCTAGAGAAATGAGCTGTGACAGCTGATGTCTCAACTGCACCAGGTGGGAAAAGGCTGCTCCAAATGATCTGTTTGGGTTCTGCTCTAGATCCAGATTCTGCAGCTCGAGACAAAGATGTCTTGCATTGCTCACAAGAAAAATAAATGCTCAAAATATTAAGCAGGAGGGAATGAAGGGAAATAAGAGAATGTTTAAGACTCTTCAAATCTCTCAAACTTTCTACAGAGCCCCACTTGCTCTAATCACATCTTCTAATGGAAGCCTCCTGCCCTTTCCTTGAATGCTGCTGTGACCTGGGCCCGAGTGTCTCACATTCTCTGTAGCATTTTTTCATCTCTGCTTTTTCATCAGGTATTGGATGAACTTGACTCCTTCAGATATAATGTGGAATACCTCTGATACTGGCTGGGTAAAAGCAGCTTGGAGCAGTCTTTTTGCACCATGGATCTGTGGATCCTGTGTCTTTGTACACAATATGCCACAGTTTAAACCAGAGGTTATTGCAGAGGTAACCTTAACATTTTATACTGTGATGTTTGCTTCCATTTTACATAAATGAAGGAAACAAACTGGCACTCGTCCATGGGTGCCACTACTCAGTAGCAGCAGGGATAGTACTTCCCACATCCCAAGGAATCATCCCTCCATTTGATGTCCATTCAGCTCAAGGAACAAGTGTTTCCCCTCCTGATTAGGCCATGTGGCATGGCTCCAGTGTAGAGCACAACTGGAGAAAGATGCAGGATATAAAGATCTTGGGGTCACTGCTGTGTTGTCCAATATTGAGCTTAAAGCTCACTTCAGGTATGGACTTCCAGCTGCTTGGGGGTCAGGCTGAGCATGGGCCAGTAATCAGAGCATGGCATGAACCTGAATTAAGGCTCTGTTATCCTGAATTTTCAGTGAGTTGCCAGAGTGCCTATTCCTCCCCTCAGGCACTGCACAAAACCAGTTAGCTGATTGATTCCCATCAACACTGGCCTCTTTTGTTAATCACCTGCACATTCACAAGGTCAGAGCCACCATCACACTTTCATTTCCAACAGAATAACTCCCTGTTTTTCTAGACTCTCTCCAGATATCCCATCACCACCTTCTGCACAGCTCCCACTGCCTTCTGCATGCTGGTCCAACACGATGTGAGCAGGTACTGCAGGGAGGGGAGGGGAGGGAGGCTGGGGCACAATGCTGGCACAGCCCTGGAGGTTTAGTTCCTCAGGTTCCTTAATTTCTTTTTCTGTTAAAGGCAATCTAATTAGCAACACCTGCTCTCAGAAAAGAAGGCTGTGTTCTGAAAGGTGAGAATGACTAGGGCTAGCCCAGGTAGGCCACCTGGGCTTCAGGACTGGGTCTTTGAATAGACAGCACAGAGGAAACAAAGGAGACATTTTTAAGTTGTCACTTCCTCTGAACTTTGGGTTCCCAGTTCAATTTAAATCAACTGGGCAGCATTGGATCAGGGAGCTACTGGAGTATGGTGGAGTTGTTGTCACATGCTTGAGAATGAAGGGAGCAGTTAGAGGAGCTTCACATCCTGAGAGTTATTTGGCAGCTGTTCTCCCCAGTTTGTTACTCTGTAAAATACCCAGCTTGTGAGAAGTGGTTTGCAGGGAGTTTTCACATCTTTGGTAAGGTACTTATTCTTGTCACATAGGTCTTTCAACCTGACAAAAGCCAACCCAGGTTTAGCAGAGCTCAGCCTCTCTGTACCTATTCAGCCTTCCTTTTGCTCTAGAAAATTCCCTGCGTTAAATCTGATCTTGGGTGTTGGCACATAACTCAGCTTTCCACACGCATTTGATGTGCTTGTTCAGATTTCTCCTTTTATGTCAGCTCTCTCAAGGAAACGCTTTTGCTCACACATTTTCCAGCGGAGAAACCTATTTCTAGTGACACAGAGATAAACCAATATCATCTTCAGTGGCAGCTCAAGCAATCTAGGAGTCTAGTCCAGGTGTGCATAACAGGATTATGACTCATTTCCAAAGGAGCTTGTGAAGTGTTAGGTGTACTTACTTGGAAAGCCAAGGGAGGATGTTCAGTTAAGTCTACCTACTGCTCATTTTAGGAGCTAAGACAATTATTTCATTTTCTGTTCCTCTCAAGCTACAAGTTCCTGAGTCTGAAGCACTGTGTAACTGGAGGGGAAGCACTGAATCCCGAAGTGTTTGCAAAGTGGAAAATCCAAACAGGGCTGGATATCCATGAAGGTTATGGCCAGACTGAAACAGTACGTTTGCAATAAATGTAATTACTGGTAGTAGAACCCTTCACCATCTTTGCTTCAAAAGCAAAAATAAAAAAGAGTATTTTCTCTGGGTATCAATTTTTCCTGTCTGAGGTTTTAATGAAAAATATTAAAGCAGCTCAGACCCCAGACTGATGTTCTCAAAAACCCCAGTGCAGGTTCTGATTCAGCCATTGTCACAACAAAGTCATGGGAAGGTGCCTAATGCAAACAATACTAGCATTCACAAGATGTTGCAACAATTTTAATTTCTTTTTTTTTTAAATCTACTCTGCAGGTGACAATCTGTGCCAATATGAAAGGAATGAAAATTAAACCTGGCTCTTTGGGAAAAGCTGTTCCCCCTTATGATGTGCAGGTACGTGGAAATGTGGCAGCTGTGGGTAGAAGAGTAAGGCAGGGCTGTCTGCAGCCCTTCTGTGCCCTGCACTGAGCTGGAGCAGATGCTCCTCTGGGCTGATCAAAGCACTGCTGCTGTGTCTGTCCTTGCTGCAGATCGTGGATGACCATGGGGCTGTTGTGCCTGCAGGAGAAGAGGGCACCATTGCTGTCCGAGTGCAACCCACACGACCCTTCTGTCTGTTCTCCCAGTACTTGGTGAGCCCGACCTGCTGTGCCTGTGTCTGCTGAGAGACCTGGGAGAGACCCAGGGCAAGGCTCTGCCAGGAGCAGAATTTCATGCAGGCTCCTCAGAAGGTCTCACTGGGTTGCTTGACGACTTTGATCCTGGTCAGTGCATAGTTCCTGGACAGACTGACTGACAGAGTGTAGCTTCAAAATGCCATGTGAACCAGGGGATCCCCTGTTCCAGATATGTACCAGGCAGTTGCCATGGGCTTCAAGTTCAGAGCACCACTCTTTTCCCTCTATTCCATTCCTATCTTTGGTTAAACATTAATGAAGAAAGCCCATGAATTCTACTCTTACACATCAGAAGCTCCAGGAGGCTTTCCAAGGCACAGGTATTTTGTTGCCTCATACCCCTGTCAGAGGTACCCCCACTCCAGCAGGCACTGGAGTCAGAGAAACCTTTGCACAGGTGCCTGTCACACAGACCACGGGCACAAGAGCAGCAGCACAAACACAAGTCACAGCACACGGCCCTCACGGGTAGATGATCATACAGCTCTGAGGTAGTGACACACTTAATCAAACACCACTACTCAAAAGGGGATGCTCTACCCACTGAAAGCAGAACCAGCTTAGGAAAACACACCAGAAAAAGACATTTTGGTTCGGGTCAAAGGTCCATCTTAAGCAACTGTTCATCTGCAGTGGTGCTGAGGTGCAGGGCATTCTTAGGAAAACAGGCAAAATTAAAGATATTCTCCCCTGTGTTGGAGCTGTCATATTCAATAGGCTTTGGGGAACCCAGCTATGTTTTTAATCCTCTTCTGAATCCCCATAATATTTGTATACTTGTAGCATTCTCATGCAACAACTTGCACAAAGTAACTTCTCACTATGTGATAGAAATCTTCTTTAGGTTCAATACTATAACTTGCGTTTTTCACTATGTCTTCTCTTGTCAAAGTGTTTTTCCTGTCTAACCAAGAGGTTACACTGGATATATAGGTCCTAAAGGTCAGACAGTGTTTTTCCTGCAGGTCACCTCATTTGTGTCTTGGTCCTGACAGTTAAGAGTAAAAACTTTCCTTTGGCTGGAAGTTATTTTGGTAACCCCCTGCAATGGTAAATCATTTCCCTGAACAGAGTGGGTTACATATTTTAGTCATTTGCTGTGGTGAACGGGCATTTTGATAGAGCATGGCCTTTTCTCTCTAGAACAGAAATCTCTACATAAAAGGTACTTTTGTCCACATATCATATATTTCCACAACAAAGCTGCTAAATGTGGCTCTTTTATTTAGCTGAAAATATAAAACAGTATTGAACATACTCAGTTGTAGACCCTTCTATTGGTTTTTTTTAGCACCACTGCAAAGTAAATGTGTTATGTCTCACTAAGAATCAGAAACTTCTCTTGAAATGTTTGGTTGTTGCCAGGATAATCCAGAGAAAACTGCTGCCTCTATGCGTGGAGATTTTTATGTCACGGGGGACAGAGGCGTTATGGATGAAGAGGGATATGTCTGGTTTGTTGGAAGAGCTGATGATATCATTAACTCTGCTGGGTAAGGCATCTGCTTCTAGATTTGCCTCATAAACCACAGCCTGCCAACACCAATGGGCTGGCCCATCCTGCTGGGGCTGACCTCTGCTTGTGCTCTCCCAGGTACCGCATCGGCCCCTTTGAGGTGGAGAGTGCGTTGCTGCAGCACCCAGCAGTCTCCGAGGTGGCTGTTGTCAGCAGCCCCGACCCAGTTCGAGGGGAGGTAAAAGAAAACAGAGCAAAGATGTAGTAAGAAATGCCCTTTATTCTAAGCATCAGTATCCCTGTATGTACTAGGCTTCCTTGGAATTCAGTATGTTGCAGATTTTTGAAAGTAAGTGGGCTAAAGTTTTTAAATCCACATTTTAATAGATCTTAGAATATCAGAACTATTTCCTTGTTTGCAGGTTTTATGTGGAAAAATAGTTTGGCTTTCCAGACTAATCATGACATGTTTTTCTCTAAGCAAGGAAATTTTGATTATTTCTTGTTTCATCCCTTAGTGCACTGCACCAATGACATCCAGAGTGTTTCATTTTTGTTTTATATTTTCGAACTTTGCAACATTTCATTGAGAAACAGGGATGAGATTTTCAGCTTCAGTAGGATATAAAGTTAAGGGGAAAATAAAGATGGAAATATGGAAAACATCCTCTGCTCTATAATCAGTCCTTCATAGCCCAGCATTCTGTAATAACCAGCCAATGAAAAGAGAAATTAAAGAAAAAGACCCAATTTGGGCATTCTCAATTTTGACACTCACTTTACATGACAAATGTACCCCTTTATTCCCACCTCTGGAAGTTAATGGAATCCCTTCCTTTTTGTGGCACAGGTGGTCAAAGCCTTCATTGTTTTAGCTCCTGCTTTTGTATCACATGATCCAGAAAAATTAACTCACGAGCTCCAGCAGCATGTCAAGAAGGTGACTGCACCTTACAAGTATCCAAGGAAGGTAAGTACAGCCCAAAACCACAGGTTCTCTAACTGGACCAGAAACTGAGCATTTTTTGCCCTGCCTCAGCTGCTTCTTGACTGCATTCTGACAAACACTCCAGGCAGAGTTAGATGGAATAGAAGCAGATGACAGGGTCTGTTGCAGCTGTAGCCTTGGGTTGTCTGTGTGTGCTAGAAAGGACCCAGAGGGAGGCCATGGTCATGAAATTTTACTTTATGAGTGTCCAGTCTTTCTTTCATGGAGTACTGGGGTTTTCCAGCAGATCAAAAGGACAAGGCATTCAACTCCAACCAGTCCCTACCTTGAGCTCTCCTCTGGCACTCAGCCAAAACAAAAGTTTTTTTTTGGCATCAGTGGATTGGAATCCATCTCTTCACACTAGGAAAGACACCAGTAACTCCCTGTCCTGAAAGCTGAAGCACTCAGCTCCTAGAGATTGTGGTACTTCTCCCTGCAAGTCTGGTCTGTGCAGTACCTACAAGGTGTAGTAAGGAATTCCACCACACCAGCCCTGGCTGTGCAGCCTCCCATCTGTTCATCCCCAGCCACGCTAAAAGTGTTTTTGCAATCTTTTGTTGCACCTGGAAAATTAACCACAATTCATTTGGCTACAGGGAGCATTTTTGCCTTTCAGGTGGAGTTTGTTCAGGATCTGCCAAAGACAGCAACTGGGAAAATCCAGAGAAAGGCTCTAAAGAGCAAAGAGTGGGCAAGAGTACGACAAGGGCAAGAATGATCTGGAAAATGAGGAGAGAAAATTTCCATCATGTATCAGCCATAACACATGACACAGAGCAGGTTGTCATGACCCAGAGCAGTACGAGAACATCAGGAAAAACAAACTATGGAAGAAAAAGGAGAAAACACTCTTGAGGACATGTGGTATTGGAAACGCTTTTGCTATCGACCTATAAATTTTCAGAAGGAAGGAAGTGCAAGTAATTCAAAGTGTGGAATGGGAGACAGAAAGACAGACTCAGGTGCATACAAAGGTCAGATTTTTTTTTACTGCAATTTGTATTAACAGCTTCCCTAAAAAAAAATGGGTGAAACTACAAGACTTTGAAAATTACAAATAAATGAGAAATTAACAAAAAGATATGTTTGTCCCGAGGTGGGTATCAGCCATTAATTAACATCCAAAAACTACCACTGTAACATTCTCAAACTCTTTCAGAGTGGAAGGAAAAAGGCATTTCTTTTTAATGCTTCTCTTCATCTTGATGAATTTGTGATTTAAGTAAATGGTTAGACTGGAGGAAAAGTGCTTTAGGTTAACTGCAAATTATGCACAGCTACCAGTGGTGTAAATGATTACAAGAAAAAGGTTATGCCACAGGAAGAGTTCTGTTCCTTGCTCTGTATTGTGCCACATTCTGTTCTCGTCACTCCAGAAGAAGTAAGCAATAAAGCCAGAAGGGTTTCACTCCAAAACACTTATGAAGGAGTGCCCGGCTTTCACATCTCCAGGGGACAGCTGATCTTTACAGGGCCTCGTATGGGAAACGTCCTGACAGGTGAGTGAAGTGAATGAAGAGGATCTCCCCCAGCAGCTCTCAGCCTCTCCTGCCCACAGCAGCCAGGTCAGGAAAATGTTATTTATCCAAATTCCTCGTATTGATGATCACTGAGCAGAAGCAAATGGTATTAAATCAGGAATAATCATTTCTGATTCTTGCAGGCATTCAGAGGACTGAATTGCCATTACTGGGTCTTTTCCTCTGTTTTCTGTCTTCATTTTCACCTCTACATTTGCAGATGAAAAAGTGCTAAAAAATTGAAGGCTCTCACAGCTAAACTTGGCAGATGTTTTCATAGAGCACTAGGGAATCCTAAACTTCAAATGTGTTTCATCTTGTCAGTCTAGAATATAATTTCTCATCTTGAAAACTCTTCCTAAGTGTTCTGTCCCTCCTCTTTCCTTCATAGGCTATTGTGCAGATATTGTCATTGTAATGCTCTGAAAAATGCAAGTTACAGCTAAATCAGAGAATTAGAGCAGACTAAGAAATGAGAAACATCTTCCTAAGTGATTAAGGATTATTTACAGCTGATGTGTTTGAGGAAGGAAAGTTGTGGGCAATTAACAGCCCCAAAGAACACATCAAAGCTATGCAAGGATCAGCTGAGATACAGACAAGGTGACAGATCGGTACAGGACATTAAGACCTTAAAACACAGAAGGTAAAAAATACCAGAAAGCAGGATGGGGAACTTCACATTTATTTGGACCATTTGAACCATCAGTCTGGCAGTGGGCCTAAGTGACTTCAATGAATCACTCATAACTGGATTGTCTGGAAAATGCTGAGATTTGTTTGATTTGTTGGTTCTTGTTGTCGCTGTTTTTGCAGGATTCATAGCAACAACTCTGCTGATTTTCTTAACCTCAAGATGACTGTGCTTATTCCTTCTGCATACTGTGATGTTAAATACTCATATCATAAAAATACAGGTAACATGATATAAAATGAGGGTGTGTGCAATCAACCTATTTCTGGTTTGCATTCATTTATCCAACGTCATACATGAGACAGCATCCAATAACTGGATTGGTTTAAATGTGTTTTCTTTCATTCCAGGTGACTGATTCCTTAGGTGTGCACCTGATTCTTCCCCTCACTGTCTGATAAAACATCATTTATCATGAGAACATTTATTAAATCCTGGATTCCTCAGTGTTTGCAGATTCTCGGGTCACCTTGCAGATCATTCCATGGAAACAACAGGCTTCTTACATCTCAGATTGTTTCCTACTATGAATCTATAAACCAGTGTAAAAAGGAACTGCCAGAATATTTCAACTTTGCAAGTGATGTCTTAGATGAGTGGGCACGGCTGGAAAAGGTAGTATTTGTCTTTTACCTTATAGACATTGTGTTGTTAACCCCAGCTGGCAACTAAGAACCACAGAGCCCCTGGATCTCACTCCCACACTCCCCAGTGGGATGGGGAGGAGAATCAGGAGAAAATAAAGGTAAAACTCAGGGGTTGAGGAAAGAACAGTTTAAGAACTGAAATATTATAATAATATTCATAGTAGTAGTAGTAGCTCACTGCCCATTGATCAATGCCCAGCCCATCCCCAAACACCTCCCAGCCAACTTCCCCCTAGGTTATAAACTGAGCAGGACCTTCTGTGGTCTGGAATATCCCTTTGGGCAGTTCAGGTCAGCTGTCCTGTCTAGGTGCTTCTTGTGCACATCCTGGCTGGCAGAGTGTGGGAAACTGGAAAGTCCTTGACTCAGAGTAAGCACTGCTTAGCAACAACTAAAGTATCAGTGTGTTATCAGCATTATACTCATCCTAAATCCATAAACCACAGCACTTTACCAGAACTCAGTAAGAAAATTGACTCTATCCCAGTCAAAATGAGGAAACAGTGGAACAAATCTCAGATGATACAAATCATTTTTCCTCATGGGTACTGGGCAGTATTAGCTGCAGAGTGGAAAGCACCATTTCATTTTGTTCATCAGAAATACATGTGTCACTCTGAGAGAATGACTGCCAGGGATGATTTGCTTAGTCGGGAGTTATTTTGTATTGAAGTGAAATCTTTTAAGGTTTGTCTTCATGTTTTAATGTCTTCTGATGTGCTGCAGGATGGAAGAAAACCAGCAAATCCAGCTTTTTGGTGGGTCAGTGATGAGGGAGAGGAGGTGAAGTGGAGCTTTGAAGAGCTGGGCTCTCTCTCGAGGAAGGCAGCCAATGTCCTTTGTGAGGCCTGTGCTCTGCAGAGAGGAGACAGAGTTATGGCAGTTCTGCCTCGTGTTCCCGAGTGGTGGCTCCTGAACGTAGCCTGCATTCGGGCAGGTGAGCGACTCACCCACCCCTGGGGTGCAGAGACAGAGCAAACAGAGCCTACAAGCCACATGTTAGATCAGTGTGAAGAAAATGCAAGCAGGGATATGTTGCTGTGACCTGCACAATTCAGCTTTTGCCTAAAGGCAGGATTGGCAGCACTCACCCAGGAACCACAGTGCCAGACAGGGTCCAGTCAAGAGGCATCCTCAGGTGAAGCCAGAGAGGCTCCAGTGGCTGCAGCCTGAGGCCAGGCTTGACCACATACATTGTAAGGGAGCTGAATGTATAATGGAGGAACTTACAGAATTAGTGTCATTAATAATTGAATATATCTATTTTGCTCTGCTTTTAAGCTGCCAAACATCCATGATGGATCAAATCAGCATCAACAGAGAGACACAATCAGGTATTTTTGGGAAATGATGAGTTTCCTCAATTGCTGCTTGCTCTTTTCCAGGAATTGTCTTTATTCCAGGAACATCCCAATTAACGGCCAAAGACATCTCATACCGACTCCAGGCTTCAAAGGCCAAGTGCATCATTACCAGTGACACCCTGGCACCTGCACTGGAATCTGTCCTGCCTGGCAGCCAGTTCCTGAGAAGTAAACTCATTGTAGGCAGAGGGAGCAGGGCTGGGTGGCTGAACCTCAAAGAACTCCTTGCGTGAGTATCCAGCTCTTTCACCATCATCCCTGTGAGGTGAAGGGAGCTGTACCAGGCAGGTGACATTGCTGAGTTTTGAGGTTCATTTTCAAAATACAGAGGACTTACATTTCTCTGTCAACCTGCTGCATTGTGATTACACTGCATTAAGTACAGGTTCATCCAGCCCAGGTTTTGGGAGATAAGTTCAGATTTTTCAGCTTCTTCTTGCTCCTCAGCCTTATGATTCAGAGTGTACTTGTGACAGGCAGTGTGTTCGCTAACTCTTCCCTGTGATATGAAATGCAACTATTTCTTTAGTAAGATCATATAATTTGGGGCAACTTTCCTGTTGAACTCCTAAACAATAAAAATACTGATTCCCTGCTGGAAAACTGTGTGTACTGACCAGAATATACCATTTCCTCTGAAGGGTTGCATCTGCTGACCATGAATGTGTCAAGACGAGGAGTCACGAGCCAATGGTAGTGTATTTCACCAGTGGAACTACGGGCTTCCCAAAAATGGTGGTGCAGTCCCACAGCAGTTACGGGATTGGATTCACAATCTCTGGCAGGTATCACCTTGCAGTTCCTCCCAGGGTCCTCATTAAGTGACGTGATCACCATTAAATGGAACATATGACCATAAAACTCCAGTAAATGTGGGCAATTCATGACTGTAGGATTTGCGCTTTCCTCATCTTTCCCCTCTCAGGGTGAAACCTGTGTTATTAAAAGCTTCGTGAAGGCCCAGTTGACCTCATCATGTGCAGAGTTGTGTCACTCACAGGCTGAAAGCAGAGGAACAATAAGGAAAGTGTCCCTACAGCTGCACCAGAGGAATTCAAGTGCTTTCATGTTGGTCCAACCTGCCCTGAGAACCAAAGCAACCTTGGGCCATGTCATTGAATCTTAAAAGTTACACTTCGGGTTAAATCTGTGGCTTGGTACTGATTTGCTTTCCCTGGAAATTTTTTCATCTCTGCTTCTTCATCAGGTATTGGATGAACTTGACTCCTTCAGACATAATGTGGAATACCTCGGATACTGGCTGGGCAAAATCGGCTTGGGGCAGTGTGTTTGCACCATGGGTCTGTGGATCCTGTGTCTTTGTACACAATATGCCACAGTTTAAACCAGAAGTTATTGCAGAGGTGAGTAATCCCCATATCCCAAGCAATCCAAAGGTACCAGAATGCCTATTCCTCCTTCCAGCTATTTCTCAAAAACCAGTCAGCTGGACAATTCTCCTCAACGTTGGCCTCTTGTATGGGGTAGAGACCCTGAATTTCCCAAGAATAATACTGGAAAAGCTCTAGTCTAGTTCCCTATGACCAATTAGGCTTGAGCCTGGGACACACCTTGGAAAGCACAAAGAAAATCAATTTGAACTACTGCTCTCAGTGGTCCTTCACTTATATGTGTGACTTTTGTTGGACAGAAAGTTCCGTATTTTCTACAGGAGTTGGACTGACTGGTGCAGCATTTTTATGGCTTTCATCTTGCAGACATTTGAGCACATAAATTGTATTAATCACCTGCACATTCACAAGGTCAGAGCCACCATCACACTTTCATTTCCAACAGAATAACTCCCTGTTTTTCTAGACTCTCTCCAGATATCCCATCACCACCTTCTGCACAGCTCCCACTGCCTTCTGCATGCTGGTCCAACACGATGTGAGCAGGTACTGCAGGGAGGGGAGGGGAGGGAGGCTGGGGCACAATGCTGGCACAGCCCTGGAGGTTTAGTTCCTCAGGTTCCTTAATTTCTTTTTCTGTTAAAGGCAATCTAATTAGCAAAACCTGCTCTCAGAAAAGAAGGCTGTGTTCTGAAAGGTGAGAATGACTAGGGCTAGCCCAGGTAGGCCACCTGGGCTTCAGGACTGGGTCCTTGAATAGACAGCACAGAGGAAACAAAGGAGACATTTTTAAGTTGTCACTTCCTCTGAACTTTGGGTTCCCAGTTCAATTTAAATCAACTGGGCAGCATTGGATCAGGGAGCTACTGGAGTATGGTGGAGTTGTTGTCACATGCTTGAGAATGAAGGGAGCAGTTAGAGGAGCTTCACATCCTGAGAGTTATTTGGCAGCTGTTCTCCCCAGTTTGTTACTCTGTAAAATACCCAGCTTGTGAGAAGTGGTTTGCAGGGAGTTTTCACATCTTTGGTAAGGTACTTATTCTTGTCACATAGGTCTTTCAACCTGACAAAAGCCAACCCAGGTTTAGCAGAGCTCAGCCTCTCTGTACCTATTCAGCCTTACCTTCAGTTTTAGGGGTACTTACTTGGAAAGCCAAGGGAGGCTGTTCAGTGAGGGCCATTCACTGCTCATTTTAGGAGCTAAGACAATTATTTCATTTTCTGTTCCTCTCAAGCTACAAGTTCCTGAGTCTGAAGCACTGTGTAACTGGAGGGGAAGCACTGAATCCCGAAGTGTTTGCAAAGTGGAAAATCCAAACAGGGCTGGATATCCATGAAGGTTATGGCCAGACTGAAACAGTACGTGTGCATTAATTCTTGCAATATACCCATTCACAGGTAACAATACCAGAGCCACAATGTCCTTGATAAATCAATGGAAAAGGTGAGAATCACTTACATGATTAAAAATATAATACTTTGTATAATTATAGTTATATAGTTCCAGAATCAGCAATCTGCATATTTTGATGTTTTAGACCCCTGCAAAAACCATTCCAGAGACACTTCAGATCAAATAAGTTGTCATCTTTCCTTCAAAAGAAAACTTAAAAAATAATTTGCTCCAGCTATCAGTTTGCCTTTCCAAGGTTTTAATGGCAAATATTAAACCAGCTCACATCCCAGACTTCTCTGTAAGTGAACATTAACAAAACTATTAAGGGTCACATCTCAGGCCTTCTCTCATCTTGCTCTTGAAATGGTCCCAAATTAATCGTCCCATTATTGAAGTAAGGTCTGTAATAATTTCACATCTGCTGTCTTGCAGAGTCAAGTGTTTGCAGGAGAACCCACTGGCTCTGACTCAGCAAAACCAACCTCACACAGGTCTGACCTGAAATGCCTCTCAATCCCTCTCTGATGTTCTCAAAAACCCCAGTGCAGGTCCTTCATTCAGCCCTTGTCACAACAAAGTCATGGGAAGGTGCCTAATGCAAACAATAATAGCATTCACAAGATGTTGCAACAATTTAAAAAAAAACCAAAAATCTATTCTGCAGGTGGCAATCTGTGCCAATATGAAAGGAATGAAAATTAAACCTGGCTCTTTGGGAAAAGCTGTTCCCCCTTATGATGTGCAGGTACGTGGAAATGTGGCAGCTGTGGGTAGAAGAGTAAGGCAGGGCTGTCTGCAGCCCTTCTGTGCCCTGCACTGAGCTGGAGCAGATGCTCCTCTGGGCTGATCAAAGCACTGCTGCTGTGTCTGTCCTTGCTGCAGATCGTGGATGACCATGGGGCTGTTGTGCCTGCAGGAGAAGAGGGCACCATTGCTGTCCGAGTGCAACCCACACGACCCTTCTGTCTGTTCTCCCAGTACTTGGTGAGCCCGACCTGCTGTGCCTGTGTCTGCTGAGAGACCTGGGAGAGACCCAGGGCAAGGCTCTGCCAGGAGCAGAATTTCATGCAGGCTCCTCAGAAGGTCTCACTGGGTTGCTTGACAACTTTGATCCTGGTCAGTGCGTGGTGGTGCTGAGGCGCAGGACATTCTTAAGAAAACAGTAGAATTAAGTAACCTAAAGATATTCTCCCCTGCAGTTACACTCTCATATTGAACAAGCTTTAGGGGACCTGTCCATGTTTTTAATCCTCTTTTGAACCCCCATAATATTGGGATATTTGTAGCATCATCAAACAACAACTTGTAAAATGTAATTGCTCACTCTGTGATAAAAATCTTCTTTAGGTTCAATACTGTAATTTCAGGCTTTCACTGTCTTCTGTTGTCAGTGTTTTTTCTGTGTAACCAAGAGGTTAAACAGGATGTGGAGGTCCTATAGGTCAAGGCAAATAAAGAAGTTTTTTCTGCAGGTCACCTCATCTGAGTTTTGGTCCTGACAGTTAAGGGTATAAAGTTTCTTTTGATAGGAGGTTATTTTGGCAACCCCCTGCAATGATAAATCACTTCCCTGAACAGAATGGGTTACATATTTGCTCTGATGGATGGGCATTTTGATAGAGCACGACCTTTTCCCCCTAGAACAGAAATTTCTACATACACTCTTTAGTGTGTAGCTCTCTTTTCCACCTGTCACATACTTCAGCCATCAAACTGCTAATTAACATGGCTCTGGGTTTTTCACCAGGAAATATAAAACAGTATTGAACATACTCATTTCAAGAACACCTTAAAAACTTATTTTGATAATTTTTAGCACCACTGCAAAGTAAATGTGTTATGTCTCACTAAGAATCAGAAACTTCTCTTGAAATGTTTGGTTGTTGCCAGGATAATCCAGAGCAAACTGCTGCCTCTATGCGTGGAGATTTTTATGTCACGGGGGACAGAGGCGTTATGGATGAAGAGGGATATGTCTGGTTTGTTGGAAGAGCTGATGATATCATTAACTCTGCTGGGTAAGGCATCTGCTTCTAGATTTGCCTCATAAACCACAGCCTGCCAACACCAATGGGCTGGCCCATCCTGCTGGGGCTGACCTCTGCTCGTGCTCTCCCAGGTACCGCATCGGCCCCTTTGAGGTGGAGAGTGCGTTGCTGCAGCACCCAGCAGTCTCCGAGGTGGCTGTTGTCAGCAGCCCCGACCCAGTTCGAGGGGAGGTAAAAGAAAATAGAGCAAAGATGTAGTAAGAAATGCCCTTTATTCTAAGCATCAGTATCCCTGTATGTACTAGGCTTCCTTGGAATTCAGTATGTTGCAGATTTTTGAAAGTAAGTGGGCTAAAGTTTTTAAATCCACATTTTAATAGATCTTAGAATATCAGAACTATTTCCTTGTTTGCAGGTTTTATGTGGAAAAATAGTTTGGCTTTCCAGACTAATCATGACATGTTTTTCTCTAAGCAAGGAAATTTTGATTATTTCTTGTTTCATCCCTTAGTGCACTGCACCAATGACATCCAGAGTGTTTCATTTTTGTTTTATATTTTCGAACTTTGCAACATTTCATTGAGAAACAGGGATGAGATTTTCAGCTTCAGTAGGATATAAAGTTAAGGGGAAAATAAAGATGGAAATATGGAAAACATCCTCTGTTCTATAATCAGTCCTTCATAGCCCAGCATTCTGTAATAACCAGCCAATGAAAAGAGAAATTAAAGAAAAAGACCCAATTTGGGCATTCTCAATTTTGACACTCACTTTACATGACAAATGTACCCCTTTATTCCCACCTCTGGAAGTTAATGGAATCCCTTCCTTTTTGTGGCACAGGTGGTCAAAGCCTTCATTGTTTTAGCTCCTGCTTTTGTATCACATGATCCAGAAAAATTAACTCACGAGCTCCAGCAGCATGTCAAGAAGGTGACTGCACCTTACAAGTATCCAAGGAAGGTAAGTACAGCCCAAAACCACAGGTTCTCTAACTGGACCAGAAACTGAGCATTTTTTGCCCTGCCTCAGCTGCTTCTTGACTGCATTCTGACAAACACTCCAGGCAGAGTTAGATGGAATAGAAGCAGATGACAGGGTCTGTTGCAGCTGTAGCCTTGGGTTGTCTGTGTGTGCTAGAAAGGACCCAGAGGGAGGCAATGGTCATGAAATTTTACTTTATGAGTGTCCAGTCTTTCTTTCATGGAGTACTGGGGTTTTCACAGCACCTCAAACAGGCAAGGCATTCAGTCAATATTTCATCATCCCAGCCCTGGCTGTGCAGCTTCCCATCCTTTCACCCCCAGCCATAATGAAAGCGTGTCTTTCCTTCAGCTGGGAATTTAACCAGAATTTATTTTTGCCTTTCAGGTGGAGTTTGTTCAGGGTCTGCCAAAGACAGCAACTGGGAAAATCCAGAGAAAGGTTCTAAGGAGCAAAGAGTGGGCAAGCATATAAAAGAGCAAGAGTGATCTGGAAGGCAAGGAGAGAAATATTCCCTCACCTGTACCAACCATAACACATCAAATATGGCATGTGTTTATGACCCAGAACTCTTGGAAACATTGGGAAAATCAATCTATGGCAGAAAAAGGATAAAACACTCATATGGTTTGAGGGTATGTGGTATTGGAACCACTTTTGCCATCGACCTACAAATTTTCAGGAAGAAGTGCAAGTAATTCAAAGTATGGAATATGAGAAAGGACAGTCCCAAGTGCATACAAAGGTCAAATTTTTTTAACTGCAATTTGTATAAATACTTTCCTTACCCAAAAAAAAAAAAAAAAATAAAAGGTAACTATAACTCTTAGATACATACAAATAAATGAGAAATTAATAAAAATAGTCTTTGTCCTGTGGTGGGTATCAGCAGTGCATTGATATATTCTTTTCAAAAACTACCACTGTAACATTCTCAAACTCTTTCAGAGTGGAAGGAAAAAGACATTTCTTTTTAATGCTTCTCTTCATCTTGATAAATTTGTAGTCTACTTAAATGGCTAAAGTCGAGGCAAAAGAAGACTCAAGGTGCTTTAGGTTAACTGCAAATTATGCACAATTACCAGTGGTGTAAATGATTACAAGAAAAAGGTTATGCCACAGGAAGAGTTCTGCTCCTTGCTCTGTATTGTGCCACATTCTGTTCTCGTCACTCCAGAAGAAGTAAGCAATAAAGCCAGAAGGGTTTCACTCCAAAACACTTATGAAGGAGTGCCCGGCTTTCACATCTCCAGGGGACAGCTGATCTTTACAGGGCCTCGTATGGGAAACGTCCTGACAGGTGAGTGAAGTGAATGAAGAGGATCTCCCCCAGCAGCTCTCAGCCTCTCCTGCCCACAGCAGCCAGGTCAGGAAAATGAGGAGAAATGTCTCTATCAAATTCGGGGGCTACGTAGTGAAGTGAAGGTTCTTGGGACTGATGTGGTGAATGGATCAGTCAGCAACTGCTGCAGCTGCAATGAGATTCTTGCTGGAAGGAGTTTGGAAAAACCCAGAAAGAAAAAGGAATAGAGAATTAGGTACTGAATGTATGAAGCAGGAA
>NW_008238321.1:11838152-11839706 GCF_000691975.1 Corvus brachyrhynchos | reverse complement strand
CTGATGTTTTTGTGTTTTCCTATGGAGGGTTGTAGGCAATTAATTAAAAAATTAAAAATTTTAGAAAGCAGGATAGGGAACTTAACATGTAATTAGCAGGTTAAAATCATCAGTCTGGCTCTGTCTAGCTTAAGTGACTTTAATGAAAAACTCATTAATTCATACCTAGATTATCTTTGGTTAATCTCAATATTATTTTTATTTTTTGTTTGGTTTTTGTTGTTTGTTGTTGCAGGATTCATAGCAACAATTCTGCTGATTTTCTTATATCGTCTACAGCACCTACATACATAATCTTCTGCCATGAAGTTGTTGTTTAAATTACAGAGTCTAAAACTCTTGTGGACTCTGAAGCCTCCTAATAGGACTTTCCATGGACATCCCAGGCTGCTTTCCTCTGATGTACATTCCCAGTATGAGTCCATCAGACAGGGCAAACAGGAAATACCAAAGTACTTCAACTTCGCAAGTGATGTACTGGACAAGTGGTCTGAGATTGAAAAGGTAGGTGATCTTTTGTTGTGCCAATGAAATACTTTAATTTTAAATTTCATTTGGAATAAGTCAGGTTTTTTTCTTTATAAAAGCAACCAGCTGCCAAACCATATTTGCATTAGGAAATTATACAAAAGCTCATTCTTGCTTGCTTTATTTATTGTTATTTTGGAGGAGCACTAATGCACAGTGTAAGGCTTAAACTGAAATAGGATCCAGACTAGGACTTGGGTCTGGAGACAATTAGGCTGGTAAACATTTCAGGTTCAGAAAAGAAGAATCTATTGGGAATACTTGAGCTTGATGAATAGCAAATCTTGATCCTTTAAGGACAGGAGAAAAATAATTGCTTATATGCCAGTTGTCAAATACTCAGCTCTTCCATAATTTACAGATGTCTGTGCGTTATTATTTCATGGTCTTTCAGAAGAAAATGTTTTGTGTTTGAATCCCTGTGTTTTTTAGGCTGGAAAGAGGCCATCAAACCCTGCTTTCTGGTGGATAAATGGCAAAGGAGAAGAAGTGAAGTGGAGCTTTGAGGAGCTGGGGTTCCTGTCCCGGAAAGTGGCCAATGTGCTGACTAAAGACTGTGGACTGCAGAAGGGGGACAGGCTTATCCTGGTCCTACCACGAATTCCAGAATGGTGGCTGGTCAAGGTGGCTTGCATGCGAGCAGGTCAGTGAGGTAAAAAGATCATTGCAAGTTGGCTGAGAGGATCAAGAATGGATATAGTTTATCAAGGAAAGTAGTGTAACAACCCAGTGAGTGGCCTAGCCCCCAGGCAGTCCCAAAGGATTTTCACTAGGGGCCATGGGAGACAGAGCTTGTGCAGCAGACAAGGCGATTCCAGAAGGCTTGGAAGAGCCATGGGAGTCACCAGACAGGTCCACATTTCACTCCTGACAGGAGAGCACAGGCATCTGCATTAATCTGATATAACTGTTTGGCTGGGGAACACCAGGGCAAATCCATATCCGAGGTCAGTTTGGGAGTAGTTAATTTAGGTTCTTAGAAAAGGATCAGATGCAGGAAAAATGCCAACACAAACTAACTTCACC
>NW_008238321.1:11826366-11838110 GCF_000691975.1 Corvus brachyrhynchos | reverse complement strand
GCTCTTCCAGGAATTGTCGTAATTCCAGGAACATCCCAGTTATCAGCCAAAGACATACTGTACCGACTCCAGGCATCAAAGGCCACGTGCCTCATTACCACTGACAAACTGGCTCCTGCAGTGGACTCGGTGGCATCCCAGTGCCAGCTCCTGAAAACCAAGCTAATGGTGTCCAAAAGCAGCAGGGAGGGATGGCTGAACTTCACTGAGCTGTACCAGTGAGTGTGACTTAGTGCCACTGCAGTCATGAGGACAAAGCAGACCTGTTCCCACGAGCACTCATTGACACCAACTACAACCACTGAAGTCATAATTGCATTCTCCTTTTTACAGAAAACAATCTGCTGACCATGACTGCATCAAAACCAGGATTGAAGACCCAATGATTATCTTCTTTACCAGTGGAACCACAGGTTCTCCAAAGATGACTCAACATTCCCAGGGTAGTCTTGGTTTCAGACCCCTTTTAAGTGAAAGGTATGAAAGACTTAAACCTGCTTGAACATAAGATAATTGAAATTGCACAGCAGAACTATTGTAAAACATTTCTGAATAAGAAATACCAGTGTACATCCCCAGTCCTTCTCCCTTTGAAATCAGAGTAAAAACCCCATCAAATTTCTAGGGATTAGGATCATCCCTAGTGTCCCCATCTTCCAGTTAATAACTCTTACTCTCTTTCTGGGTATTTTTCAGTATCTTTTCATTATTTTTTTTTTCTGTTCTATCAGGTACTGGTTGGATTTGACTCCCTCTGACATGATATGGAACACAGCAGACACAGGATGGATACTAACTTCAGTAGCATCTTTTTTTGATCCCTGGGTTTTTGGATCATGCATCTTTATACATCACCTACCACAGACTGAATCAGCAGTCATCCTAAATGTAAGGGAAAAACTCTTGGAAATGTATTCATCTGCAGAAAGGGTGCCAAAACCAATTCTTGACAGCATCCACAGATTTCATGAGGGTTGTGTTTATAGCAGTGTTTGAGATGCTGTATTTCTTGAGTAAAGCCCCTGCTCTCATTTTTAATGTATCCAGAAGGGGACAAACATGCAATCCATTCATACATTTTGCTCATAGCTGGTGAGCACGTGAATGGAAATCATCCAAAAGCAGCACTAATTGCCTGCCATTCATTCTAGTGACTGTGGAAGCAGTATCAGTTGATACTAATGTAGAAAACGAGGTGTATCTCTGCCCACACTGGCCAAGATTAAAGTGAAAACTTCCCCATGATGTAGGCAGAGACATCCTTTTTCTGGCCATGCCCCAAGCTGTGGGGTCCTGGTGTCAGGTAGATGTGTTAGCATGGGATTTATCCAATCAAATATTCAAACTTGTATACAAATATACAATATACAATATTGCACCAGCTGCAGGAGGGTTCCTCACCCAACAGAGGGTGTGGTGCTTTCACACAGGGGGCAAATGTACTTCTCCTTTCTGTGTCACCTGTTTACTGCACGTTCCCAAGGCAGTTTCTTGTCTGAGCTTCACAGGTCCATCTTGTTGTTTAACTCTCTAGACTCTCTGCAGATTCCCAATTGATGCCCTGGTCGGTGCTCCAACATTGTTCCGCATGCTGGTGCAAAATGATCTCTCCAAGTACGTCAAGAAATTATTTACTTCTGTTTAATTTACCCTAACTGAACTTCAGTCATCTCCCTATCTAACTGCTTGACCCAAAATAGGGCAATAATTTAGTTTAAAATATCCTTCATGAGAAGACCATCAAGCAAAATTTGAGTTTTGCTGAGTTTTTTGATCAAACAGAGAAACTTGATGTTTTCCCTCAGAAATCTGAGACTTTTTCTATTTGCTACTGAACTTGTGAGTATGAAACTGAGAGTCTGTTAAATACTTTGTCATAATTTTTGTTTACCACATTAATTGTCCACACTTTGGGAAGGGCTTCATCCTAGAAAGTGCATGTCAGCATAACTGTGAGGGAACTATTTGTTGTGGCAGTTGTACCTCACCCCCATCTCCAATTCTCACTGCCTGCCATTGTTCCTTCCTTCCCTCTTGAACTTTCTCACTTGGCCTGTTGCAGAGGGTCAGCAACCAGGGCCCTGGCTCAGCAGATCAGTACTTGGTTATTTATAATCCCAACTGACTTCAGCAAAAATTTTATTTTTCACATGTTTAACCCTGACTGCTACTACTCATAGGTAGAGTGTTGAGCACAGACCAATATTGCTGCTGTATGGGGAGCAGAAGGATCAGGGATCCCCTGATTTCCCCACCTCATGGCACTAACCCTCTCAGCAAACAGCTCTCCCGTGGTCTTTACCCTTGCCTGCTCCTGCTCTCACCCTATAGACTTAAGTATTGCCTTTCTTGTTTTCAACTCCCCGTGAAGATACAAATTCATGAGCCTGAAGTACTGCACGAGTGGAGGGGAACCGCTCAACCCTGAAGTCATGGAGCAGTGGAAGAGCCAGACAGGGCTGGACATCCACGAAGTGTATGGCCAGACTGAAACGGTACATCTGTAGGGTCCATAGCCTATTCTGTCTTTGGAATTCCTTTTTGCTGCAAGGTTTGTTCTGTAGGAGCACAGCCTGTTTCCTCCTTCACATTTCTGTGAATGTTTCAGTAATCCCCTTCCCTGGTAACCTCTGCAAGAACTCCCTCTCACAGCTCTCATCACAGAACCTGCCAGAAACACGGGGCTTTGGGAGGGAATGTGCTGTAATATCTCCACAAATGTCCTTAAGCTAATTCCAAGTAACAGTGACAGCCAAGAGGGCAGAGTTTGAATCTAAGGGAAGAAGACTAGTTAGTAGAGGACATTAATTTTCCACAGATAATGGAACAGGATTCTTTTAGGGAGTTTTATAATTTTGCTCATCTGTACTCTCCAGCACTGACATATAGGATCCTATGAACCTTAATTCCTTACTTTGGAATTAGTCTAGAAACTACATTTAATGAATTGAGTGTGAATGTGGTGATTTTCTACTGCAAAACTTTGGTTTGATTTTGATTTTGATTTTTGCAGGGAATAATCTGCTGTGGTTTTAAAGGAATGAAGATTAAACCTGGATCAATGGGGAAGGCAGCTCCCCTATATGATGTTCAGGTTTGTTGACTGCTCTTTAGATTCTGTCATAGGGGATTATTTGTTTGGTTGGATTTGTGTTTGGAGATTGTTTTTCCATTGGACTAAAATAAGAGCTGTTTTTCATTCCAGATCGTAGACAAAAATGCCAATATCCTGCCTCCAGGACAACAGGGGGAAATTGCTGTCAGAAGCAAACCTATAAGGCCACTTGGTTTTTTCTCTGAATATTTAGTAAGAACTTTATTTTATTCCTCACCACCACTACCAATCTCCCCAAAATCTCTCCAATTGCATAGTAGTCCAAAATGTTGAACATTTTTCACCATTTTATTATTTATTACCAGAGTAATTTGTTTATTTGTTATTATTTGTTATTTGTTATTATTTGGATTGGTAGATGTTAGAAAAGGAAAGAAAATAATTTAAGATCAATTTAAATTTTTTCTTAAAGAATAGAAATTGTTTTAAACCTATTTTATTGTATTTTATAGCAATATCAACATCCTTGATTGAAAAATTAAGTTCCAGTGCATTTGATGTTGTGGGTGTTACAGTACAATGTTCAGTCAATGCCTGTTTAAAATCTAAACTGCTGCTTGTAAACCACTTTAAGGATAACCCCAAGAAAACTGCAGAAAGTGAACGTGGGGATTTTTATGTCACTGGAGACAGAGGGACTATGGATGAAGATGGATATTTCCAGTTTATTGGCAGAGACGATGACATCATCATTTCTTCAGGGTCAGTGTGCACACACCCATTCTAAATCTGCCTTTGTATAGTCTTGAATGTCCTGGTGAGCTTCTGACATCAGAGTGCTGTGATAGGAATCTCTTGACCTCTTGACTTTGGAATACTTGCTGTCATTATCAGCTTTTCACAGACCCACAGTATGATGATCATCTTGGTGAGGATGCTGCATCCATTTCCCCTGCAACCTCTCATGTGTTTCAACAAAGAATCAAGAGTCCATCTGGCAAAGGAGGGATGTTTATCTAGTTTATTTTCTGACTAAAATTGAAGGACTCTCTATTGAATTCAAAGAGCTTTTGAAACAATTTATTTTTAACATGTTGAAATGGAAGATTTGTATGATGTGATATCATAATATGGCACCAGGTGCTGCTGCAATTGCAGTGGGATGGAGCTCCAGCGTAAGAGCCCCAAGGAGAGAGGACAGATGGAGAAGGATGCACAGCCCCAGCAGTCCTCTGCCACAGGAGCACCATGAAATGCTGCTGCTTCTAACCCAGCCAGCTTTCCCTTTTTGCCTAAAGCTTCCATAGTTGGTTGTCAATTTGTTCTGGCTTGGATTTTTTCTTCAACATGACAATTAAAAAACATTTGGTACTGGTTATTCCAGATAAAAAATAAGAGACAAATCTCATTTTTATTTTTGCTTGCCTAGGTATCGCATCGGGCCATTTGAAGTAGAGAGTGCCCTGATAGAGCACCCAGCTGTGGTAGAAACAGCTGTTGTCAGCAGCCCAGACCCCCTCAGAGGAGAGGTAACAATGCTGAACAGAGGGGGAGAAGCAATGCATTTGTCCAAATACATAATGATATAAAGAGTTTTCTACTTAACTGAATAACGTACTCTAAGGCAATAACATCATCTTAGAATCATGGAATAGTTTAGGCTGGAAAAGACCCTTGAGATCATTGAGTCCAACCATGAAACCAGCACTGTCAGGTGCACAAACAAACCTAAGCACCACATCTACTTCCATCATGGATAATCCCAGTGGGGCTGACAAGCAAAATCCCTTCCCAGTTATGTGCCTTTGCTCTTCTGAGTTTCTTTTCATCCCCAGGTCCCCTCTGTGGAGAGCATTACTGTGATGTTTACTTTGCCCTTGTTCTTAAGTATTTGACTATTCACTGAAATTGTCATTTATGACTCTTGGTGCAGCCAAAGTTGTGCTGTACCTGCCCAAGCATTAGACATGGGCTGCAGGTGTGGTGGAAGCACAGTCCTGTGCTGGGATAACAGGGCTTACTGTCCTCAGCGTGAACTTCAGAGAGAAACAAAATGTCCCTTAGCTTCAGGGACAACTCCAGAGACACCTTTTATTGTCCCTTCCTCTTGACTGCCGCTGAGAAAAAAGGGCAAAGGCTGCTTTAAACTTTCCCTTCTGCACATACACATGCAGAAGTTGTGTCCTTTCTTACCATGTGCTGGTTTCTGTGTTCCTCCTGACCGTGGTGACTCTGGCAGCTCTGCTCGCTGGTAACCTGCACATCAGCCCTTAAAAACAGATGGTGTCAGATTGCTTTTGTTGATTTTACCTTGCAGGTTGTGAAAGCATTTGTGGTTCTGTCCCCAACCTTTTCATCCACTGACCTGAAGAGCTTAACTCGTGACTTGCAGGACCATGTCAAGAAAACTACTGCTCCATATAAATACCCTAGAAAGGTAAATACTTCTGAGGAGAAACTTTAAAACAGAGCACCCTTCCTAAGTCTCAGGAGAATTGCCATTTAGATTTTCATGATTCACTTGAAAGAGACAGCAGTAAAGATTCATCTAGAGCACTGGCTCCAGAATACCATTAACAATAACTTCCTAAATAACATTAGTTTACATTGGTTTTCATGCATTTGCACAAAGTACTTGTTAAAATTTCTCAGAATTTTCTAGGTTTTATATATCCCAGTTAGATCTCCATATTCTAAGTCAGACTCACAATCCTAATTCTCTGGTTTGTATTTAACCTTCAAACAAGCAGTTGCCAGTGCCTTTAGGGTAGCACATGACTGAACCTGAATAAGTTTTTGACTACTGATCATCACAACTAACAGATAGACACAAGCCCAAGAGGATACACTTGGTGTTTCTTAGTAATCCCAGCACCACAGGAAAAGAGCTACTGCAGTGCCTTAGCTCATGTGTGCAGAACTCACAGAACTAAGAACCATTAACGACTTTGGGGCTGTAACATCCTTTTTTTCTTCTTTTTGTCATTCATCTCAGACCTCTGATACCATGCAGGCATTCACCCTTCTGCTGTGAGTTACTGTACTCAGCTTGGTGAGCTGAGAGGCAGCTGTAGAGATGTTTGGCCATCCAGGCAGCCAAAGAGAAGGTTTCACAAGGGGCACAATGTGCTGCTTTGGTGTGGCTTGGATCTGGGGCAGGCAGCTCTTACTGATGGGAGCCCTCTCCATTTTCCACATGTGCTGAGAGCGAGTCTTGGAAAACCAGCTCTGTAGAACACGCTGCATTGCTTTCTCTCTTTATTTCATCCAGGTGGAATTTGTCAAAGAGCTGCCAAAGACAGTGACTGGGAAGATCAAGAGGAATGAATTAAGAGACAAAGAGTGGGGACGGATATAGCATTGTTTGGAATTTAACAAAACTTCTTTCATTCCATTAGCACTATATAAATTTCACTACTATAACTGCCCTCATTCTGATCTCTTTTTGTTAAATGCTTGAGCATCAAAAACTACAGGTAACATCAAGATGTGATATTTGTGCCTGCTTGCAGAGTTTCCAATGCCAGTACTTGACTGAATTGTATTATTCTGGGTGAAAAATAAAATTTTTAATAGACAACTTCAATAGCCTTTCCCTTTGAGACCTCCTCACCATCCCTCTTAGAGCCCAGCTTCTATTTGATGTTATTCTCAAGAGACAACAGGAAAGATAATGCCCCCATCTGAAAAGGTATTCTATGTCACACATATTTTGATTCACTATTTCCTGAGGGTTTACCCTGACATCCAAAGCTTATGGAAAGGACATGGGGACTGGTATGGTCGCTATATGGGTTCCAAAAATGCAACATTATGAAAAGGTTGCAAAAGAACATTTTTTTCTGGTTTTGGATAGTGACAGCAAAAGTCCTGGAAAAGCATTGTTACAGATGGGGGATTAGCAGTTTTATTGGATAGATTCAAAATCCACGGTTTTGGTGGTGGGATGAGAACCACGTGTAGGTGTCCTTTCTTTTGAAAGCATCTTGTCTCTTCCAAGCACTAGCCAGGAGTGGAATTCTCAATGCAAGGTTGGAAGTATTTGGCATGTTTTTAAACTGTGAGGTATGTTATTGTGGACAATATAAGACTACTGACTTGCACAAGTAATATGTATTTATACCGAAAACTATTCTGAAGTAGATATGAACATAAGATCCCATCCTTTGCTTTTAAAACCCCTTTGAGGTAAATGAAATGAGAATTGAGATTATGTTCAGTATGTGAGAAATAATCCTTTTACAGACGATGCTGTCATGCATCATGAGAAACAAGTAAGTTGTAGAAATTCACAGTACTTGCTTAATGTTGCACATACCTGTACATACAGTGTGTATAAATATATGCTTTGTGTATGCATTTGGCACATAAAATTGCTCTGCTTGCATTAGTAAGAAAGTTAATATTTAGTTTTACGTCTTGAAATGCTTAATACATTTCCAGAATGGGTTTGGAACTTGGTCCTGCAGATTTTCTGGATTGTGATTTTTGTGACTTTGCGTGTGTTAGTTTAGCCAGTCCATTGAGCAGGAGCCTTTTATAAGTGATCTACAACTTCATCTCCTTTCCCACAATACCAAAAGTTGGAATCAAGCTTTAATGAAAAACAGAGCAGCCTTTAGGTGAGTTTGGGTTTAGTTATTCAAAAGGTTCAGATTGTTGATATAAAACCAACTCTTCTGCTAATACTTGATCTGGGTCTAAATAGCCATCCTGTAAGAATAAAAGACTAACACAATTTACAAATGAAATGTATGTAAGCTTATCTGTTTGAAAAGGGTTTGTTATTGAAAAGATCAGTAAGAGAAGGGGTAATTTGCCAAGTTTGGCCATCACACTCAGGTGACATTTAAGATGCAGACCAGAACTCATCATCACTGCCTGAGCTTCCGTCAGCTGTGGCAGAGCAACAGAGCTCAGCAGCTGCTCATTTCTTAATGGGTTCCTTTACAGTCCTTAAAATCCAAAATACAGTTATCTTCAAACACAGTCTCACAGGTTTCTAGTGAGTGTAGAAAATTAAATCCCCCATGAGAGCAAGTAGTTTGTTTAATGTGATTCTACTGGAAGAAAAGTGAACAAAATAAGGTTGTGCTCAAGTCTGGCTGCAGCAGGGTTTTAAACTTCCCTTTTCTTGTATTACAGCTTTGTTCTGAAAGATTAACTTTTCTCTCCTTCATTCAGTCAGAACAGAGGGAAAACATGTTGAATATTTTAAATGTAATGCAAATTTTGGAATAGACAAACAAGAAATTGGATTAGGTCTTAAGGAGCAATCAAAAAAAAAGTTGAAAAATGTAATCTGGTCACAATTTCAGCCTCTGATTCTTTTAAGGACGTTCAGATTTCAAGTGTGAGTACTTTTTGGAAAAGTAATCCACTTTGAAGTGCAGTAATCAGATTTTTAATGTAATCCATTTATTCCATGTAAGTAATACATTTTTAAATATAATCTAATTATGAACTTTGAAACTAATTTATTTTAAAGCAAATATAAAAGTATAACCCTGCAACAGGTTCCTAGGTTTTGGTACTGGTCTGTGCTGGGCTTTCAACAGACCTGGTTAGATTTTTCCCTGAGCCCTGGTAGTGGCACCGACTGCTCATTGCAGCAGGGAAGGGCTTGCTCAGGAGGTTTTCTCTCTGCTGCAGCCCCGACAGCTCAGTCTGTACATTGGGCCAGCCAGACTTGCCAACGTGTTCTTGCAGTTCTGCAGTGGTACAAAACCTGAACCTGACCAGGAAAAAAAGGAAGAAACAAACTGGTGAGTCAAAACATTTCTGTTTGATGTGTGGGCAGGAGCCCTGCTCTGCCTCACTGCCCAGGGTTTCCAGAAGCCACACAAAGCCCCTCAGCTGCTCCCTTTGAAGTCGAGGTTGTGCTCAGTTTCAGTGGTGGGTGTTTGTCCTGCACTAGTGACTTGAGGAATTACTGAGTCAACCAACTGATATTCCCTGTTTCTCTAAAACAGAGCTTGTTCCTTTTGTTGGGCACAGGGAGTGATGTGCTGCCTGCCAGCTAAATCCTAAAAAGAGCCCACAGCTTTTAAATTTGCAGGCTTGCCACAGAAAAGGAGCACAGCTTGGAACGAAACTAAGTGTTGTTATTCCTCTGTACAGAGAAGTTGGAGTTTGTTCAATAACTCTCAAAGATGATCCCTGGGAACACTCAAAGGAAGAAACAGAAACACAGAGTGGTGCTCTGTGCTCTTCACTGCTCCTCACCAGAACATGCTCATCCTGGACTTTTGTGTATTCCAGCATCCTGTTCCCTGTCACTCTTAAGAGGACAGCCTTTGGAATAACAGTGGAAGATACACATTGCTCTTCTGCTGCTTTGGAATATTTCTAAAGCAATATGTTCTCTATAACTTTAAATTGTACATGGGAGAACAGCTTTTTGAAAATAGTGATAGAAGAGGGAAAAATGGACTGGCCTTTATTTTTGTATCTGCAGTGCTGTCACTGAAAGCCATGACATACATAACTCTGTGCCAAATATTATTTTGTGAGAATGTTTTTTAATCATTGTTGGTGATCAGACTTCCAGCTCTGGCGAGTACTGGGTTGCACAGAGTTTCAGGATTAAATATAATCAAGGATTTCCTGGACTGAGGTGTCAGTTCAGACTGTGAGATATTTCCATAACAGTCAATCTGTTAGGTGGTTACGGGCGCAGCAGAGGTTTAGATCATCCCTGCTAGGTCACATCTCACATTTCTTGTTACCTCTCTGTAGCCCTTGCACTTCACACAGTGCTGCTACAGCACTTGATTCAGAAGATATAAGTAGCAGTTGAACTCTGTGACCAAGGCTGTATTTAATAGGAGCACAAAAACACCAGTGAACCGAAGAAAAAGAAAAAGCACAAGGCTATTTATCTTGGATTTTCCTGGTCCTGCTGTAAACCCACTATGCACTACCCATAAACACTTCTGCTGGTGGCAGGAGTCTGGGAAAACAGCAAATGTGCTGTGCAGTAAAGCTGTTGATGACCTTTCAGGACATCTAATTGTTATTAACTAGCTAATGAACACAAGTCCTGGGCGAGGCTGTGCCAGGAGAGTTCTGCAGGTGGATCTCACCTCCTTCACACCCTTAAGCTCTGAAATGGATATTCCTTTGCTTTCCAGCTACAAAGCTCATTATTGTCTGAGGTCAAAAACAGAGAGAAAACAAATGCACAAAATGCTGTGTCTATACATTAATCTAAATGGATCTGAGCTTGCACTACTGAAACCAGAGGATAGTTGAGAATTTATTTCTTTAGGAGCAGAAATGGAAAAGATGTAATTAAATGGAGCTTTGAAGAGCTGGGTTTCCTGTCCCAAAAAGCAGCCACTGTGCTCTTTGGGCCGTGCAGTCTGCAAAGAGGAGAGAGAGTTTTAGGGATTCCACCTCGAATCCCAGAGTGGTGGCTGCTGAGCGTGGCTTGTATTCAAACAGGTGAACTCCTAATGGTCTGTAGACCATTTATTAGCTTCTCTGCCAGAAGTTAACAACTCATTTAACAGTTGTATTTCTTATTCGACTTCCTTGCTTGAACATTTGACAATCAAAGGGGTGGCTGGGGTAATCTCTTACAACTGATGTAATTACCTTCATCGTTTTTCTTTCAGTGGTTTGTGCTAAATCAGTTTAACTGCGACAGACTCAGGCTAAAGCTGCTAGTGTTTTCTGCCTCAAAGTTACACATTCTACTTTCCTTGTGCCTGCAGCAAAGGACCTCATAGAAACAGAAGCTATTTTGCACTTCAAGTCTGCACATCTCTATTCAAGTTCAGATGTGTGAGACTTGGTTTACCACCTTCTCATTTCTGGATTGAATGGTGCTGACATTCAACAAATCAGGAAAAGCTGTGAAGTGATCAGGACCGAAAGGGAAAAATACTTAACAAATTTCCAATTTTATTACACTTTCAGGTGTTATCACCATCTCAGGGACAACACAACTGACAGCACCAAACACTGGCTATCGATTGCTGCCTTCGAAGGCCAGGTGCATTATTACAGCTGCTCTTGCTCCTGGGGTGGACTCGGTTGCATCCCAGTGCCAGTCTCTGAAAACAAAGCTAATTGTGTCTGAAAGCAGCAGGGCTGAGTGCCTGAACTTCAGCCATTTGCTCCATTAAGTGCCTTCTACCTCAACCCCGTTAAGAGATATCTCTAGTGGAAATTTCCTCAAGTTTAAACACTCCCGTACACTTGTATCTCACTAATTAATTAGATACTTCTAAGGGGGTAGCAGAGGAGGCACTTTAGTCTCTTTTTTATATAGAAAAGGAATATTTAGGAATAGCCAAACTGCTAATTATAAAATAGGTAGCCTTATGATTTATATAAGACTATAAAACAATACAGAAAAGTGGGCAGAAATTATTCTTTTATTGACAGCTGTGGCCTATTTACCCTCTAAAAGACACAGAAAAATATTCTATACAAATTATTCCAATCCATATTCCTGAAACTTGGTGATAATAAGGCTAATGTGAACAGCTTTTCACTATGAAAAGCTAAAAAGGGCACTGCAAAATGAACTTAATGTCTTTAGGAATCCTCTCAACAGATCACTGTCAGTCTGCCTACCTGGCAGGATAATTGCCCCGAGTTCCCTGCTGCCCCAGCTGCCCACTGAGCTGCCCAGGAGGCTCTGGGGCTCTGCAGTGGGAGCTCCTGGGCAGCAGGGGCC
>NW_008238321.1:11821713-11826267 GCF_000691975.1 Corvus brachyrhynchos | reverse complement strand
CCCCCCCAGCCAGCACCAGCCACGGCTGGGCTGGGGACACAGACTGCCCACACGTAACCTCACACAACGGGCAGTGTTTGCATGCCAAGCCAAACCTGTTCAAACATCACTCCTAGCAGAGCATTTTTTGTCCCTTTTTGTACATGCCACACCACAGTTTGATCCAAGAGCAATCTTAAATGTAAGAACACCATGCCCACAATGAACAGTTACTCATATTTCATGTTGTTTCCCAGGCAGGCCAAAAAACTAAGCCTCTTAGGTTTACAGGATTAGCTGTTTTAAGATGGCATAACCAGAGGGTGATTGTTATTTGAATAGGAATACAATACAGGAAGGACTTTGCAGCATGATTCTTTTGGGTGCAGGATATTACCAGCTGCTTCCTATCAGTGGGAGTTACTGGTGTTACTTAAAGCTCTCCCCTACTGTATTTCACTACTGAAATAATAAGTGAGCTGAATTACATGTAAATTAATATTTTAATGCGACCCTCGAGAAAGGCAAGTCCATACTGCGAAACACCAAGGCTGTGAGGTTGGCCTGCTCTTAAAAGAAATTATTTTCAAGCTTCTCAAGCCAATCTGAGTTTTAATCTAGCACAAGGGGAAGATTGAATCTCAGAGTCAGGGTTTCATACCAAGGGATGGTCCTTGTGTTTCAAGCCAGCATTAGGACAAACTAGGTACACCAGAGTACAGTGTATCACCTCTTCAGCTGATGTTTGTAACATCCTTCCTCAGCACTGACAGTGTCAGCAATTATTTGGCTTTTCATGCAAGTGAGATCATAATAATGTCTTCTAGTTTGTCCATGAAGGTTTGAATTCAAAACACTGAAGCACTGTCTGTCCACACCACTGAGCCCAAAAGTGATGGCACGGTGGAGAAGCCAGGGAATTCATGTGTTAGCAATGAATGTTCAGTAAGTGCAAATTGTGAAAAATCAGAAGTAAACTGTTAAGTCCTGTAGGCACACAGGTCAGTGAGAGAGAGGAAGAAAGAAAACAAAAAATCCCACTAACTCCCCTGAGTCTTTGTCCTTAGAAGATAAGCAGGCTGTCATGAATCATGATCACCAACATCAGCCACCAGTAAATATCCACAGCTGGCCTTTGTGTCTGGTCTCCTTTGGTAGGTTCCTTTGTGTGACCTAGAAATTGATGTTTTAATCCACACACAAGAATCTTCAACAATTTAAAGAAAACACCACGGGAGGTAAGAAAGCAGACTTTTAATAAACGAGTTGAAAAGGACACAGGACTAGGGAAAAAAGTCATCTTCATTTTCCAACTTCTAAAACAATCTTGAAAGAAGAGGAAAATATAAATATGAGAGACTTGAACACATCCTTTTCATTAAACCAAGACAAATAACAAATTGTGTTCTTCAAGGTAAGTCTTTTCCCATTTTATGCCAGAAATGAAATACTAAAGCTAGAAAGTTGTACAGGAAGCATATTCAAAACCCTGCTGGAAAGCAAGTTATAGCTGCACAGGTTTTGGTTGGTTTTTAGAAGTCACAGGGTCAGTCCACTGTAACAGCAAGACAACAGAAAGACTCACTAGCATTACTTTCAATCTGAAACAAAATTAATACCATAAAGCTAAAACTGTACCAAAAATTAAAATTTAATTCCCCTAATCTAGTATAGTATAATAGAGAGCTTCTTTCATAAGAAGTTTCCAAGCAGTATTTAAATGCAAATTTTGAGACTTAAGAAAAAAAAAAATAAAAACAAAAACACTTTATAAAAAACTCCCAAGGATTGAGTCTTTGGAAAGAGCAGCAAAATGCTATTTGCAGGAAATTACTCAAAAGGATTCCATTCAGTGACCAACAGCATTTACTATAAATCAGTAAGTGCTGCATACACAGCTAATGTAAACACATGTAGTTTTTGATAGAACCATCTGCAATGCCTGCACTGTACTTCTACTGTTCTAGAACAGTCCAATCTTTAGATCATCTCATAATATTCAAGTATTTATATGTAACAGTTCTTTCCATTCATTTCAAGACAGCATATCCTTGTGTATATATAAATATATGTATAAAACCCTCCATCAAATTATTGGATTTACCTCATTCTGTTGCTCACACACAAAAATGTTACCAAGTTCTGCAGCTGTCAGATCACTTCCTTCCCAAAACCCCCTGCAACCATCTTTACCAGATCTCTCACTTCTGTCAGTAATTGCTCAGAGCTGTTTCTGTGCTGCCTTTTGGCTTCTGTAGCTCCCAGATAAAACAAAGGAGAGTCCGTACACGTCAGGATGGCCACACCTACACATACATGCACAGACTGCTGCTTTGTGTGCCAGGTACAGGAAATGCACAACAAGGCTGTAGGAGGACAGCAAGCTTCACCAGAAAGGTGATGCACTCCTGAGCACCCTTACATCTGTTGTAATGTCAGTTCCACCTGCAACGAGCACTAAAATTCTTACACACGTGGATTTCAAAACCAGGATTTCAAAACAAAACCCCCTCTCCTCATTCCAACACCCTTTCAGAACACTGGGGCAACTTTTTTTATATGTTTGGATTATGTTTACCTTTCCCTTATATCACATTTTCTACACTGTCAGTGCATCATTCCCCTTGGGCTCAGATTCTATTTCACTTTGATTCTTGT
Organism: Corvus brachyrhynchos; assembly: GCF_000691975.1. Taxonomy (NCBI): domain Eukaryota; kingdom Metazoa; phylum Chordata; class Aves; order Passeriformes; family Corvidae; genus Corvus; species Corvus brachyrhynchos. The sequence goes on along the minus strand of NW_008238321.1, from coordinate 11,823,630 downwards.
TCTCTTCTTTTACTTCTTTAGAGCTCTTCTCCTCAGTTTCTGCTTTAACTACCTCAAAATTCTGTTCTTCTGTCAGAGTTGACTTTTGTTGTGCATCTTCTTTGTTGCTCTTCACCACCTCCTGCAGATTGTATTTTCTGAACAGAACATAGTCCCTCACCACACTCAAGCAACAGACGGTTTTTATTATTTCCACCACAACTGTGTATTGTGGATTATTAAGATCGACTTTGTTTTCTGGATTGAGGCTGCCCACAATTCCTGTAAAAGAAGATGCAGTTTAAAAGATGCTGGAAAAACTGTTTAAGAGCATAAGCACGTCTTACTGAATGGATAGAAATTAAGACAGAGAAAGCAAGATCCCCCTCAGTTACAGCCAATTACTTATTTTTGTAACTGCTTAAAGTAGCAGAAGAGAGCAGGACTGGCAGAATATACCACTAGTATATTTTTGTAACTGCTTAAAGTTACAAAACTACAGCTTACAAAACTACAGCCCTACACTAGTAGGGCTGAAGCAACTGAAAAATTATCCCACTGCAATTACTGAGAAACAAAATATTCGAGTAAGGCGGAGCTATTTTATGAGCCAAATATTGAACAGAAATAGTAACATTATTATTTCAATACAGCATCCAGAGAGAAAGGCTGATAGAAGTCATTTCAAAGCACATATCACTGATACTGACAATTACATTCAACAGTGCTCTCTCTTCTGCTTATAGTCTCTTAAGACATCAACACCAACATGGAATACTGATGTCAAGACTTTTTTTAAGTCTTAGAGAAGCTTTTAACGTTCAAAATACAGGTTTTAAGCAACAGATGTGTATGTCCATTATGACCACTTTTAAGAGTCTGACCCATGTTGTGCATGCAATATACCTGTGCATGTAAACTTGTTCTGTTTCATGTGATACCCATACATACCTGCCAATTCCTTAATTACTTCTTCCCTACTCATATGGCTGTTATTACGAGCTTTGTAAACAATCTGAAAAGTACCCTTGTTAGGGGCTTTAAACCAAGGCTCAAAAAACGTTTCCGTGTATTTTTTCATATCTTCCATAAAAGCCTTGCAAGTTCCAGAAATGGGCAGCATGCGCAGAATGACTCTTGTTTTCTTCTTTTTAGTGGTGTGCATATCCTTTAGTATATGGTGCACCAGGTCCTCAGGTTCTACAAGAAAAACAGGTGGGTATGAGCAACAAATTGAAAGCATCATCTCCCTTCTTCCCCTTCTAAATAATAAGATGAGGTAATGCACGCTTGGCTGCACTGCTGTCAGCCTCAAATCCCTTTAAATAGAGCGTTGTTTTACTATACCAAGACTGGAGAACCAAAGATTATTCTGTCAAAGCAGTTTCAGCTACCTTTAGCTTTTTCACTAATGACAGAATTCAGTGGCACAGCCAAAGGAAGGGAAGGGTATTTGTTTGATATATGTGTGTTACTCGGCAGCCACACTGTGGCCTTTTCCTAACAGTGCTCAGAGCAGTTTGCATTACCCAGCATCAGCTGAAGTCCCACCTATGCCCTGGGTTCTGATGAAGACCACGTTGTTGGCACCACTCTCCACCGACTGGAATCGCCGCAGCTTCTGCTCCGTCGAGGCACGGATCTGGCCAACCTCCTTCTTCAGGGCTGCCTCGACATCGTCCTCATCCTCCTCCCTGTCACTTCCAGACAGCCGCTCCTCGTGATCTGAAAACTTCACACAGGCACGATTCGCTGGTGAGCACCGAGCAGCAGTGCCCGGCTCCCAGCCCGCGCTGGGCCCGGGGCACACGGGCACGGACCGGGCCTCTGCTCCAGCCGGCAGCGGGGCTGCGCTGGGCTTCGCCTGCAGAACCTGGGACTCTCGTGGCCGTGGTGCTCACCCACGGCTCCTTGCACACACACGCGGTGCGTTCCACA
>NW_008238321.1:11806619-11821043 GCF_000691975.1 Corvus brachyrhynchos | reverse complement strand
GCGGCGCGCGTGTGCCGCGCTCAGCCGCGGCCAGACTCGGTCACTCGCAGTCCTCGATGCTTTCGCTTCCCCCGAGCTCTGGACACGCTGGAGGGGAGCGAGCAGCCCTCGGTCCTGCTCTGCCCCGTGCGCCCCGGGGCCGGAGAGATGCTTCGGCCACTTCCCTGCCTGCCCGACTCCCGAAGGTGTCGCGGCGTAGAGGGACCAGCTAAACCAGAAACTCTTTGAACAGGTAGATGGAGGCTTGGAAAAATAGCGAACATGTGCTGACAGAACAGCTGTGGCCCAGAGAAAGGTGTCTCTGTGCATCCCGGCCCGTAAGAGCCGCTGCTCCCTGCAGGAATTCTTCAGCTGCTTGGACAATTAAGGGGGTAAGAATTATTACAGGTTCTGATCTGTGGAAAAACTGACCAAGGCAGTTGCTCGAAATCCAATATAAGAAAACCACCATTTGAAGCTTTTCCTATCATCTAATACTTAGAGATTTTCATCTTTATTAGATGTAAATAAATTGCTTGCAGTTTATTTAAACTGCAGACCGACACACAGACTTTGGCAAAGCTTCTGTACCTGCCCTTACACTTTTCTGCCGTTTGTCAGCAAGGGTTTGTTTAAAAGCTTCAGATCTCACTGGTTGTGTAATACAGTTTCATTGGCACTTAAACCATTACCTCCATAACTTCTTTAGGTAGTGACAGCCTCTGCTGTTTGAACATTTGGCTACGATTCATATGACCTCGAAAAAATGACAAAAGAGCTACAAGACCATGTTGAGAAAGTTACTGTTCCATACAGGTATCCTCATAAGGTGAGTGGTCAAATACACAAATAATTTTCACTGCCATAGAGAGTGAGTGTTAACTGCTGTGTGGTTAGTAAGTCTATGCTGCTGAGGTTAAGGAAAAGTAAAAATTTAGGTAAAATGTATGTTATTTTGTATTGCTATTTCCTCCCTTTAGATGAACTTTGTTCAGTAGTTTCCAATAACAGTAGGAAGAGCAGAAGAAACAAACTGTGCCAGAAGTGGAGGCAAAATTAAAGTACCTGCTGCTTTTTTGCAGGTGTTTTTACAAAGTAAGACATTGCAGATTTACACAGTAATGTAAAGTAAAAGACATTACACTATATGCTTCTTAGTTTAGTTTTGAATACAATCTTACCTGATTGCCACTATTTGTCTGTCCAGGGGCTACACTAAGAGCTAAAGCAGACACTGATACAAATGAAATAGGAAACTCAGGGAGGCAAGAGCACAACAGTAATGTGTGTTAAATAAAGTATTTAATGAAATGTCGGTGTCTTACCTTTATTGTTACTTAAAGGATAAAAAACTCTGTAAGAGCTTCAAGAATCACTTTTGATGTGACACCTTCTAAAGAGATTTTAAAATGTTTCAGAAGTTTCAAAAATTTAAAAGTTGTAGGCATAACAAGTATATTTAGAAAAAAAGTGCAAATAAAATCTGTGTCATTGAAATATTTAAGGATTGGACCAGTAAAGTATTTAAAATATGATAGAACAGAAATTTAAGATTGTAGCAACAGCTGCTCATACTCTAATTTTAGCACTAATAGTTCTATCTGTTCTCTCACACTTCATTAAGGAGTTACTTTATGATCTGCTGATATTTTTGTGTGTTTGAGCAACTTCCCTTTCTAGCTATCTTAACCAAGAAGTGTCCTTTTTGTCCCATTCTGAGAATATACATCTGACATCATTTGACTGTCCTGATTACATTAAGCATGAAACATAAAGAGTTTAGCATTCAGACAAAAAACTGTATCCATTTTCAAGTTCTCATAGAGGGTCTAAGACACAAATACTTTTTTTTGGAAGAATTTTCTGTATTACTAGAAACAGTTCCAAGAGAGGTCAAAGCATCTGCACTCAAGGTGAGACCATTAGACTTCTCTTTCAGAAGTGCAGATTCCCACTTGAAGTATCCACAGCTTTTCTTATTATCTCCTTGCTTGCCAACAGGACAACAAAAAAATGCTCTGCCATGATTTGGGCCACCATTTGACACACAGAGTTTTTTGGCTCTTCGACCACAGTTACACAGAGGGGGAGTTGGTTTTCCACTTCTCACAGCTCTTACAGACTGATTCAAATTGACTGTGGAGTTCAGAACAGGAGATACTTTGGGAATATTCAAACTTCTCAAAGGTAAGGAGTCACCAAAAGAGGAAGTTTTCTCTTGGTATATATGAAAAGACTGTTTTTTTGCTGGTGGGCATGTTTTTGGACTAGTTGGCTTTCTTTTAGGAGCCTCCAAAGGAGTAGAGTAATTTCCAATTAATGCTGATTGTGCTGAAACAGCATTTCCCTTTGCAGATGGTAACTTAAAAGCTGAAAATTTTGAAGTCTGCCTTTGTACTGTCCCTATATTATAGATTGTAGTATCAGGACTTTTGTAAACAACAGACTTCAGAGGTTCCGTGGGTGCTACACTTTCCTCCAAACTCTGATTATCTGAACTTGTCACAGCCAATTGTTTTGAAATAGATTTTTCTTCAAACACTGTTAGATTATCTGTATTTGAGTCATCCTTGAGCTGAACAGAGTCTGAATTTTGTTCATACTGAGATTCTGGTATCAAAGCAACGTCTTCCCAGTCTGTCAGCAGAGACAAGCACTCAGAACTGGTGCTGATGTCCCCACTGGAGAGAGTAACTGAGGGGATGGTGGTGGAGACAAGCACCAGCCCTGATCCCTGTACTGGGAGGCTGGGTCTGGCTGTTCCCAGGGGCTGCCCAACGCTCCATCCCTGCCGGATGCCTGCTGATGCAGGACTGGGACGTGGCTGTGCCAGACCAAGAGGAACAGGAAATCTGTCAGTAGATGATGCTGAAGAGCTTTGGGATTGAGTGTGGAATTCAGTCCTTGAGCTGCTGCTGGGTACAACACAGACATCTGCAGAGGGATCAGTGCAGGTGATCTGCTGTTCCCCAGTCTGTACATTAGAATTTATCTTGTTTCCAGCAATACTGTTGTGTTTGTTCTCAGCCAGAGAGTTTGTTTCACAAGTTCCATCTCTAGATGTTTCAGGTCTGCTCCTTCTTCCCAGTGGAGTTTTGTCAGTGAAATTTCCAGTCAGTGTTCTGGAAATTAAATTACAGTTCTGATGTGCCTGGGGAGTCCATAAACAAAAGCAGATTTTGGAAAGTGAATACCCAGACATTTTGGGAATAAATGCACAAAATTAATAAGCGTATCAGCCTAAGGGTGTTCTTTCCAAATCATAGTCAAGATGCTGGGTTTATTATTTGAATAGCTCACCTTTCATCTGTATTCCAGGCTACAAAGCAAGTAGGCCGGAAGATACGAAGCAGTGACTGACCTTATCCAAAGATTTAGTAACTTTCAGCACACATCCATCACAAATCAGCCTCCAAGCAAGACGAGCAGTATTCCGGGAATCATCCAACCCTTCAAAAGCATGGTTATATTAATGTCTTCTTTTCAAACTGCTATTGGGGATAGTTCTTATTAGAGGAAAAATGTAATCTAGGTAAGCCTTACATAAATGACAAGGAGTCACAGAACTGTGACACTTAGTCATCTAGTTCAAAAAGGGGAAGTAGAAAATTCCAAATAATTCCCTGTGCTGAAACATCTGAAGTACTATCCATAGAGCTGAATATCTATTCACAATTTTAAATATCTTTGCTCTGTTTTACTAATCAGCTCCAAAAAAAACCCAAAAAACATATTGTGCTGGAATTCTCTAACATTAACATGCTGAGCTATCAGGTAAAATCAAGTTTCTTTATCTTCCGTTCACCTCTTTTCCTTTGCATCCCAGCAATTCATAAATTGATCTTGTGAACATGCACTCAGTAGCAGTAGAAGAGATTTCAGAAATGAAGTATGAGGTTAGAAATAACAAACTGTTCTTGGAAGCATTTTGCCGTTTTTGTTTTGATGGTTTGTTGGACAGAACATGGCATAACCTGAAGCAATAGTTACTGTTCAGAATAATGACTACTATTAACTAGCTGCTTTAGGTTAAGTTAGCTAACTAAAGCTAAATAGTATTTAGCTTTAGAAGAGATATATATTAATGTATATATTAAAGTGAGGATCATCATACTTACCACAATGTTCCCGCCCTTCAAAAGCTATCCCCAAATCCTGCAAAGCTCCGTTTAGCCCTTTAGGCTTTCTGTTGTAGAAGGCCTAAGGAAAGAAATGCAGGTGCTTAGCATGAAGCATTTCAAAACCTTTCCCTAGTGAAGCAAAGCCATTTCGGAAATATCCCCTTATGAATAATAAATCTCACAAGGCAATTAAGCAAGTTGGGTTGGCATTTTACAGTGAGGATCAGACCATAAGTGACTTAACCCTGTAAGAAATCAGAATGGAAAGAACCATGAATCCCTTCCCTCAGTTTTAAGCAAATCCATTCTGTCTGAGCTGTGGAGTCATTTGTCTGCACTCTATGGCTTACCTTGACAAGTCTTAATAGACCAGCAGTGAAGAATACAACTATAAATAATACCTTAAGGTGTTTAAACTGTTGCACAATATGCAGTCAAAGGCATGGGCATGAATATATTTGGCACAGGTATGGATTTTTTTTGTAAGTGAAAAAAGTGAGTATTACTACTTATTCCTGGTATCTGATTTGATCACTAGAAAGGGGGAATAGTCACACTGTTTATCTTTAGAGACCTAATTCTGCTGCCTATGTGTAAGGTACCTCTAAGTACTTCTAAACAGACTATGATGATGACTTCCTACACAGCAATATAAGGCAGCAATAAGACCACACACACAAAAAAAAAAGTTAGGAAGCAAGGAGAGCAAAAACTGTCAGGAAAGGAAGAGCAGCTCAAAAACGATAAAAGGATTATCATTCTTTTATCAAACAACAATCTTTTCCTGGCATTAAGATTTCTGTTGAAATTCCTACAGGTCTAGGGCAGTTGGTTATTAAGTGATAACAACACAAAAAAAATCCCAGGTTACTCCGGTCACTGGGACATACAGCATCGCCTTGTAAGCTCAGGTACAGTCAGCCTTTGAGGTGAGGGTGGGTAGAAATGTTTCAGTCTCTCAGTCTTCTCACCCTGTACGTTGCTTTGAGATCAATCCAGGAATTCAGGATGTCGGGCTTGCGCAGCTGCTTCCTTTTACACTCGTAGTGCAAACACACGCCCAGGTCCCAGTCTGTGCAGGGAAAACCACAGTCAATCCACCACTACAGAACTGGCCTAAAATCCACATAATGTGGCCTAAAAATCTACATAAAGGGACACAACACCAACACACTGTCAGCATCCTGTGTGTGAAGTCGTCGTCCATGGAAAACACCGGGATTGCTGCAACGGGACACCAGGAGAAGCAAACCCCTGTTGTTAGTAAATAACTTCAGACAGTTAAAGATCTCAAAGGCAATCATTAAATCATTTAGACACACTAAGAATGGTCACACAGTTCCCCATGTAAAGCAGAAAAATGTAACAATGTCAGATCCTGAAGTCAAAGATGCAGCGAACACATCGGGATTCCATGGATTTCATATTTTCAGTCTTATCCCAATATTCCACATTTTTAATACCTAATAACAGGATTTTGGCTGCCTAGAAGTAAGGACACAATCTCACTAGTGCCACCTAATGTTATTACTGTGCAGAAAAAGTAAATGAAAATGTTATTTACCTGTCCAAGTAACAAAGGCACATGCTTTTGCTTCTGAAGTAGAATTACTTTGACTGTCTGTGCTGAATATAATTTTCTTCTCCTTTTGTATCTTTTGAATCCATTTCAAAAACTGTGATAAGCAAATGTTGAGAGGCACCCCTTTGTCCACTTGATCCTTCATGGAACAGAACAAGAAGCATGTATGTGTTAGAATGCACTGAAATTCATCTGAGGTTTATTTCTTTCTAGCCTTTTATGGGCCTCTTAAATAAAACAGTAAATAGCAATTATACAATTGTAAAATAATGTTAAAGCACAATTACCTGTGTTATGCCAGTTAGTCCCGTACAGAATCCAGAGAGAATAGGATTCTCCTCGGGCTGGACATACATGTGGAATTCAGATTCAATCTCTCCTGTTGAGGTGTTTAACAGGACTGCTGGAAATTCAACTGCAACAAACACAGAAGGAGAAGAAACAAAACGAAGGAGAAGAAGAAACAAAACAAACAAACAAACCAGAACCAAAACACAAAACCAGAAAGGTTAAAGCTGTTCACAGGAATTATTCCATTTTTATATGGGTCCCTGCCAACTCTGCGTATTCCATGTTTCTTTTATATGTATCTATATATATTATAATATATATTATATATAATATACATTATATATATACTTAAATAGTATTCTTAAGGCATATATATATATCTATATGTTATGCATTGCAATAGTAGTTGATGAAGAATTACAGAGATGTCTTCTAAGATATAATTTAAAACTGTACCTCTTTTTCATTGTCTTGTTTCTGGGTAATCCATGCTATGAGAGTTGTTTTTGCCACTGACTGTTAAAATTGATTATCCATTTTTAGGAGAGAAAGTTTAAAATAAGCTCTTTGACCTGTACTTTTTACCTGAGCTGAACATACTTTTTTGCCCATCTTTTTTCCCAGATGGAAGCAGGCAGGCAGGCAGGCAGGCACTGGACTAACAAGTGATGTATTTTAGCATTTCTCAGCTGGATTAGGAGGACTCTTTGCTGGGAGTCTTCTGCTTAGAAGGATCATCAGTTCATGGAGAAAGCAAATTTTTCCCAGCAGACCAGTGTTGGTGCTGAACTGCAGAATCAACTGTTCTTTTATCTTTCTCACAATCCTCTCTTGAGTGAGGGCTTGTCCTTCCCAGATCCTTTGCTTTCTTTTCTCAATATTAGCTTCTCTCAGTACAGCCCAGAGAGCCTCTGTGTTGGGCCCTTCCTGTATCCTGCTATGGTCCAGGAGTGCTTTCCAAGTGAGAGATCCATTAGTAAAAAGAAAGAAGAAAATACTATGTTTGGAGGCCTTAACCTGAGCAGAATAAAATGAACTCAAAAATATGCTATTTATGACAGAATTAAGGTTACTCCCTTGAATGGGCCGGGCCTGGGCCCCGAGGTGAGAGCCGAGCGCCCGGCGCTGTGAGGAGCGCGGCGCGGGCCGCCTGTGCCCTGCGGCCGCTTCTCGGGGGCATTGCTGTGTCCCACGGTGGGACGCTGGGACCTCAGCAAAGCCGTGTACACGGGCAGTGCGCTGGGAGGGCCGGCTACAGGTAACATCGTAGAATGCCCTGAGTTGCTCGACAGGGATCATCGAGCCCAGCGGCTGGCCCTGCACAGGACGCCCCAGCAATCCCACCGTGTGCCTGAGAGCATTGCCCAAACGCTTCTCGAACCTGGACAGGTTTGGGGCCGTGACCACTGCCCTGGAGAGCCTGTTAATGGCTTGGATTCTGCTCCAAGGAATGTGGAAAAGAACTCATTTGGAGTGCTCAGCGTTACATTTAAGGAATTTTGTTTAAAAAATAGATACATTCGCCAATATAATCTCCTAAACAAAGCAGGTCTTGAAAGGAGCGTTGTGCGCGCTCAGCACGTGCGTCCCTGAAGGATGCAGAGCAGCTCACCCCAGGCACACTGAGTCAGTGCCCGTGGGACAGAAGGTGGCATGTCCAGTCTGTGAGATCAGTCCTGTTTGTACCCGGCTGGAGACAGATTCCTGTGGTTGGCAGTACCCTCTGTTTGGTGACTCAAAACCTCTGCTCTTTGTTTGGGTTTTTCCGCAAAGCTTTAATTAGGCCACATTGAAAACAACGGTGTCATTACTTGTCTCACTTAGCATGAGAGATGAGGCACTGGCAATTACACCAGCCTGTGCTGTTACTGCCAGATGATTCTTAACCGCTGGAACCACGAAGGTGGTCACCTCTCTTTAACTTCTTTACTCAATGACAAATACCTTTAAGAGCCCAACAGCTCAGTCCCTGATTTGGGCCGGCTGTGTCCAAATTACTGAGCACAGGGCTTGTTAGCCCTGTGCAGAGGAAAACAACTTCCAGTGGTTGCTTATGCTGTGAGGTTTTACATCCTGTAGTGTTGTGTGGCATTTTTCCATCACATATTAAAAGAATATCTTTAAAGTTTTTACAGGAATTCTTTGGAACAGGCCATCTGGTCAGTGGAGGTCTCCAAAATGCTGCATTTGCTTGCTAATTAGCCTTTAGAAGAATTGTGCGTTTAGGCTTAAAGAACTGTTGTGTTGAACTGTGTGGCACAGTCCCCACCTCATCTACCCAGTGCTTTCTTTCTGCAGCTTCCTTGGATTTTACTGAAGCGTTTTTCCCTGCAGGGGTCAGCAAACCCTTCTGGCAGAGCAGATCCCGCGCTGTAAATAGAGAAAACCTCACATGGAGTGGCTGCATGTAACACTTGTACAAATGTTTAAAGCTTTACAGCAGCAAGTGGGGGAAAGGGCTGAGAGAGTAGGACATTGTGTTTGCATATCAGTTGTCTCTTTACTGCATGCATCTGCTTATGTTAATCTTTATTAAATAAATCTTTGAAGTTAGAGTACCTGGGTTGACAGTAAATATAACGTTGAAGTGTGATCTGAAAGGAAACTTTCGCCCATAATGAGTGGAAGAGTTATTTTAAATGTAGTTGGTCGTATCCTAATAGTTTCTTTTTCCTTCGTTTTCCATGAACTGGTGTGATTACATGAAACCTCTCTTTACCAGCATTTCCCTTTCCACAGGAAAAGTCGTGTCGTTTGTCAGCAGCTCTGCTTGGCGAGGGCTCCGAAATCAGCCAGGAGCAGCTGTATGAGCTGCTGAAATATGCAGCTCTGGGGAAATGCCACAACGCAGCACAGCCCAGGTACATCCACAGCCAGAATCAGCCTGGCCTCGTGTTTTCCCGTGGTGTGAGAACATTCCTAAAGGAACATTGGCCATGCTGGGTTTGGAACGCTCACCGTGGAGGTGCCACAATGGCAGCCTGGATTGTGCAGATGCAGTTGTTGTTGGACTTGGCCAGGAGGCAGAATTCCTCTTCTGGCAGAAGTCCTGCCATTGCATAGTTTTGTTTCATGCAGTTTTGAAAAACTAAATGACTGCTGTGGAACTGAAGAAGCTCCACACACTGAGAAACAAAATATCCTGTTAAAACATTAACACAAATATGTATGTATTTCATGTTAGATAGAATCGGAACAGAGCATTCTATAGAGTGTTTTAGAAAAAAAAGCATTTTAATCACTTCTCCCTTTCTCTGGGCAAGTTCTCAGTGCTGGAAGGGCAAGGCTGGGGAGGGTATGTAACCTTGAATGGCAAAAATACGGTGTAATGAAATGAATCTCGAAATGAAACTCAAAGCAGAAAGTACCCCACTTTAGATTTTAATAGTGAATAGAAAATTATTTTGTGAAACTTACTTTGATGCATTAATTCACCGGACTGTGTCAGTACAGTTGAAGTTACTGGTATGTTCACATTCTGATGCATATAAATGAGATACACAGGTCTTGAAATGGTAAGCAGCAGACATTTGCAATAACTTTTTTTCCTCTGTCTCCCATATTCTGTTGCTTCCAGGAATATGTGGCTGTTTGAGATAAGCTATAAAGCCTCTTCTTATTGGAGTAATTTGGCACTTTGCCATTTACTGACTTAAAAGCTGGGCTGGTTCCAACTTTTTTTTTTAAGAGTGCTTGATGATGGTTTTGCTTTGATTTTTAAGGTTTTTTTTTTTTTAATTATTGCCCTTTTTTTTAACTGTAGCTGGTGCCATGTTTATCACCAAAGACACCTGGCTGGGGTTGTGGTTGTTGTTCTACACGAAATGAGCCAACTCCATTTCTACAGATTCTATTTACAGTTCAAACACCTCAGGAAAGTGTTCCGGCATGTAAGTCCCCAAACTGCATCCGTGTCTTCTAAACTTCTTCCAGTCCTGAAACCACATCCCAGGGATAATGGCTGCAGTGGAATGACTGCCTTTTCCAAGGATGCAGCCATCCTTGACTCTTACAGCAAGTGAGAGGATCTATTTGCAGCAGTTGTCAGCTCAGAACAAAGGACAGGGCTTTGATATTAGGAACAGGATTTCAAGACTTATGTCTTTGAAGCCTTACCAGGTGAAATGTTTATTGATGCTTCAGTCCTCTGACTGTTATGTATCCTGCATCTACAGATGCCAATTAGATTATAAATATTTTGGAATAATTTCAATAATTTGGAATTTACTCTGAGTGAAGAGACTCTCAATAGAGTTATGCTAATCCCACTGGTTGAAAAATATCACTTTTGTTATTTGAACTTTATGTCAAGTTTCTCCCATTTCCCAAAAAGATTAGTAAAATAATTATTTTAATTTTCTGACTTACAAGCAACATTTTTGAAGGAAGATAGAAAGAAGGACTTGAGTTCAAGCTTCTAGAGTTCTTCCTGAACTACAGCAAATGTAAATCACAACTTAACTGGAAAGACAGGAACTGGCTTTAGTTTCTATCAAAGAAAGTCTTGAGATTTGTCTTCTTTATCGTATCTGGCAAGGCAAATCTGTTCTGTAGTACAAAGAATCCTGTGTCATCCCTCACTGGAACACGTTTGCTTTGTGTTGGGTTTTTCTACTTGATAAAACACCAAATGTATTCCCACTATTTCTTTATCCATCCTTCTCTGAATTTGGCTGGTTTGGGGGCCAATAAACCCCCCATTTGCTTGTTATTTCCGCATGTCTTTCTAAGTCACTAACACATGTCTTTTTTCAGAGATTCACATTAACACCTTCTGCTAACTTCCCAGTCAGCCTGTATGGAGAAGGAACAAACCTGAAACCTCAAAACACTCCACAAGGTATTTTGTTTGGCTTTGCATTGTCTCTTTCAATACAGTGACTCACTGTGAACAGAAATTTATGACTTTGTGTCCTCTGCAATCCCAGTGCTGCCATGGCAAACTTGTTTAGAAAGAAACACATACAATGGCTTAAACCATGAGACTTCTTACCCTGACTACTTCAGTAACTCATGTTGGGCCAATTGTCAAAGTGAATGCAAAAAGAGAGAAAGTTTTTGACATATTTAATCCCAAACTCTGCTGCTTTGCTACCCATTTTGTGATTCTTTTATTCTAAGATGTATCTAATCAAAGAAACAAGACATCAGTATTTTAAGCTAAGAAGATTGTGTGTCTGTCTTTTTCTCTGACCTTCTCTCTCCAGTCTGTTGTTCCAGGTAGTAATTTGGAATGGTGCAGCCTGTAAGTGTTCATCTGATGCAGAAGCTGCATGCAGGTAGGGAGTGCTATCTGAGCACCACAGATGCTTCTGTATTTTACAGGCTTGACTTCCCCCAGCAGTGAATGCATTACTAAAAGCTCAGACTTGCAATGTGATCCCATCATTCAGAGATACGGAGAAAAGAAACAAGGCCTTACAAGCTATACTCTAACTTTAGAAGAGCAGAAAAGAAATGACTATCCCATAGAAGGTCAGTTTTTGAGCAAGGGCTGTTTGGTTGTTTTGTTATGGTGGGGGTTGTTTTTAATTCTGATAGTTTAGTGATATGCTTTGTCATATCAGATGAGTTGTAGGAGAAGGTTCTTTTTCTTATTCCTGGGTGTGTTTTCCCTCCAGGTTCCCCTGGATGCAAGGGCTACATCTCCACAGAGTGTGATCAGCAGAGGACAGACAGCAGCCCCCTCTTTGGTCTGGATTGTGAAATGGTAAAAATCAGTGTGTGTGGCCTTAAAAAATAGAGTCAGGCACCCAGCTCTTACCAGCTGTTCCCAAGTGAGCCAAGCACTCTGTGTATTTGTTAAACCACTTCTGATATCTTAATATCTGCTGCCAGTCCCTTCCTCGATGGTACCAGTGCTAATGCAGCCATGGGAAAGGCCCTGGAAGTGGTTCTGGCAACGAGACAGAAACAATATCCTGAGCAGAGAGCTCAGTTCTGTGTTGGCTCCCAGGGCAGCAGCTGGATCTGCCAGGCCTATCAGCAATGCTGCAGTAACCCACGAGGGTGCTGTGGAATTCCTCCTCTGCTCTCTCCAAGGTTTGGGAAAGGAAAAGTACTTCCCTGTCACACATCTTTTCATTTAGCCATCACAGTTCCTCTGGCAGCTGCTGTGGTGAAGAGTCCTCTTTTAGTGCAGTTTTAGCCTTGCAGAGATGCCTGTTTGGCATCAGCATTGAATAACTATTGATACAACCTGGGCTCTGCCTTGAAACTGTACAACTTCTCTGGGGCTGGTGCTGTCAGTGGCAGTTGTGCAGTGCAGAGCACAGACTGATTCTGGGAAATCAGCACTTCTTTACAGTGTTTCTCTCTGTGCTGTGCTTGCCTGTGTGTTTGCTGTGCTTACAGTGCACATTTAACAACTCAAATGAAGCACAGTAGAGTATAAAACAACCAGCTATGAGTGGTAGATCTCTGAGTCAAGGAACTCCTTAGCTGCTGCTGCAGCCAAAGCAGATGTTAGCTGAGGTGTTCGAGTGGCAGCATCATGCTGATCCAACAACTGCCTGTGCTTCTTCCTGACAGTGCCTGACGGCGAAAGGGAACGAAGTCACCCGCGTGTCCTTGGTGGATGCCCGGGGTCGGTGCCTGCTGAATGAGCTGGTCAGACCTGAGAGCACAGTGGTGAACTACCGCACCAGGTCACTTGCACAAACCTTTCCTACCTCTTTGTCTTTCAGAGCTGCAGCCCTTTCACACTCAGCCTGTTACACAGGACCTTTCAGAAACCCCTTGGTTTGCACGGATGCCTGCTGCATTCCCCTCAGTGTTAAGAATACAGTTCTTGCTGTGTGACTGAAGTGACCAGCATTATGCGTACAATCTGCTGCACAGTGCCCCTGGGGCTACCAGGCAGAACCGTTGCCATTCTGCAGTGTCCATGGGAAAGTTCTGTTACAAATTGATGATACACACTACAAGTTACTCGTCACTGCTGGTTATAAAATAAGATGGAGTCCATAGCTGAATTTGCTCATATGTAAAAAATGCATAGAGCTTGTACACACCTCTAGGGTGGGGCTCAGGATTGTAACAAAAGCAGGCAAAACTCAAGTTCTTGTCTTCTTCAAAATGTCACCTGGCTTTATCCAGGAGGTGATGTGCCAGTCCCCTCAGGTTACTTGGAAGCATCTCCTTCCACCATCAGACTTGCAGTATTTCCTTACCTGTGCTATCTGATGCTGCCAACTGCATCACTTAAAAATACCTGGGAGAAATGACCTTTTGAAACAGACGTGGTAGCACTCTTAGCAGTTTAATACAGCTGCAGCATATCCTCTGATGTTGGAAGAGAAAGCAGTAAATAGTAAATTCTGTGATTGGTTATACTGAGTCCATATTTTACGGGACCTGCTTGTAATACTCTCTAGCACATACTGTTCTAATGTGTTGCTTTTAACTCGTGCAACTTTTGTTTTGAAGGTTCTCAGGAATCACAAAGAAAATGCTTCTTCCAGTGAAGACAAGACTGTCAGACATCCAAACCAGGCTAAAAAAAATGCTTCCCCATGATGCAGTATTGGTGGGTCATTCTCTAAATTCTGATCTTCAGGCTTTAGAAGTGAGTATGTTTCTAAGAGTGTTTTTCCCAATCCTGTGTTGCTCATTTCAGACCTGAAAACTCTTTAAAATTGCTCTTTTTATTAGTGAACAGTTGTTAATTGCTTCTTATTATGAATAGCCCTATGCCTGTAAGGATTTAAAAGACAAAGAGTCTCCTTACAGCTATAAAATTTGCAAGGGGCTGTTCAGAACCCTAAGGAGAGAAGTCTGTCCAGACATAGGTATTGTTGCAACTGAAGCTTTACCCCTCTGCTTCAGCCAGATGCTTCTGATAGCTCTGTCATGGGGAGAACTGAAATCCTTTCTGTGGGTAATTTAACCAGTCTAAAATGCTTGAATCATAACTAATCTTTCTAACCCAATCTAGATCTTACCACTAGAATGGGAAGTAGAAAGGAGAGTTGGACTTGTTTGATTATTCCTTTTGCTCTCTTATTGTGGATCAGGTTGCTGTCAGTGAGAAACTGGCAACTGAAATGAAAAGGCAGAGGCACAGAAAACTGTGGAGTTACTGTCCAATTCTGTATGTCTGCTGTTCTTAAACTAAACTGATGATTTTCTCCTCCAGATGATCCACCCCAGTGTTATTGATACTTCACTGCTTTTTGCCAGAAGTGAAGGTCGAAGATTTAAGCTAAAATTTCTAGCCAAAGCTGTTTTAGGGTAAGATTATTACTGTACTGTCATGGCAAAGATTAGAAACTGTCATGGTGGATCATAGGGTCTTATTCTGCCACTACTAGTATCAGAATTATTATTTTTTTACTAAGATTCTGAATAAAGGAGCAGGCTGTGCAAGTAAGACATGGTAAAAAGGGATTTACTGGCTGCTTAAAACATCAGGCAGCATAATAAATGGGCTTGTCTTTGAGCAAGCAGGAA
>NW_008238321.1:11805643-11806589 GCF_000691975.1 Corvus brachyrhynchos | reverse complement strand
TGTGACCCAGCCAGATCTGAGTCCCAGCAAAACTAGCCTTTCTGCAGGGCTCTAGAGGTGTATTGAATTGTAGAACAACAAAGGCACTCTGGCTCACACAAATGAGAGGTGCAGTTGACAAGAAAGAAAAATTAATGCATGAAAGTCGGATTTTCTGATTTAAATCATATTTCTCAGTGTATCAGCTACCACTGGATAGTGTCTCAGTGAGACAGCTCTCCCCATGCTCACAGTGAGTGGTAGTACTCTGCAGTGCCAAACTTCACTGACCTGGAGGCTGCCTTCCTCTGTGTGCAGATTATGAGTTGGGCCATCAGTCAAGAAAGAAGTAAAATTGAAAAATAGTCATGCATCAGAGTGGCAAGTATTAGCACTGCTTCTGTCAAACTCCATAAACCATTTCGCTCAACATTGCAAAAACATTTCTTGCAGTAACTTTTGGGAATATTTCACAAGAATGCTGCTGCACAGAACTGAAATCCTTTTTGGAGAGGGGAAAGCTCTTTTGCCCGAAAAGGACCCAGTTTAGAAAAGACAGGATGTTGGTCAGTGTGGAGAAACAGATAACCTGCCTGTACACCTAATTTTGATGCCCTAGGAAGGAGATTCAGTGTGAACAGAAGCTTGGGCATGATCCTACAGAAGATGCTAGAGCTGCATTGGAATTAGCTCAATTCTTCATTGAGCAAGGACCAACAAAGGTAGTTACATCTAATTAATATTCCTGTCCTAAAATACAGAACATAATGTTGTTGTGCTTATGAAGAAAAAAACCCACTCCTGCACATCTTCCTATTGATTTAAAAGGGAAAATGGAGCTGTGCTAGAGACTCCAGTTTTGACAGCCTGTTGCTTTCAGCCTGGATCCAGGTGCCTGAATAACCTGGGCAGCACCAGTGCTCGGTGCTCACCAACATCAGCCAGCATTGCTGCTGATCCTCAAGGG
>NW_008238321.1:11802996-11805590 GCF_000691975.1 Corvus brachyrhynchos | reverse complement strand
GATGAAAGAAGAGAGAGACCTTGTGTGTTGTGGTAGTGATTCAGCTGGTTTTATGAGTCCCTTGTGTTGTTGATTTCTGAGAGAACATTTTTGGAGATGATTGCCTGTTGATGCTGTGAGTGCTACATGCTTGAAAATGACAACAGAAAATAATAAGTCAAGAAATTAATGCCCATGTTTCTTCACTGCTGGAGTGTGCCTACGTGACTCATAGGGAAAGCATAGGTTTTTTGGTCAGCTGCAATTAACTGATGAGATGAAAGCCAACTAATAATCTTCCTTCCCCAAGGTAGCAGAACTAAACTTGGAGATGCTTCTGACAGCTGAAAAACTGGCTGAGGTCTCACAGAACAAAGCTGTGCTGCAGCCACAAAGATGTGGGTTCCAGGAACAGCTGAATGAGCCTCCGCCATTATCCAAACCATGGTAATAAGATTCTCAAATATGCATGTTTTTCCTTCAGCTGAATCTTCAGTAAAATCAGACGAGGGCCTTCGGTTTTTCAGAAGTCATCAGGATCTTCAGAGAGACACAAATAATTGCAGCATAGTGCTGAAAAACTTTCAGCAGTTTCATCTTAAATTTCACAGAGTATTTCCTAGGCTTCTTTTCATGTTGTGGACAAGAATATTCTTTCAAATTTCTTTAATGAGCTTTAGTTCTCTGACAAGAATTTCTTGAAAGTTTTTGATTTCCCATATTGAAAAGTACTGTGATTCAGAGTGTACTTCTCTCTGCTAGTTTTTTAGATTGTCTGAAGGTGACTGGCCAAAAACCCCTCCTTTTGGGCAGACAGGGACTAGACTCTTCCGGCCTGTGTCAGAGAAACCTGAGCACTTCAAACAAACAGGTGAATGGACTTAGAGTGGGTTGGTCTGAGCGTCAAAATAGTTCAAAGTTGTTCTTGTTCTGGGAGTGGGTAGATGAGTCCTGTTTTAAAGAGCTGACTGACAGTACTGTTAGCAATACTGTTAATGCCAGGTTAGCTAAATCCATCTGAGCATTTCGGAAATGAGCTTTGATCCTCTGCATCCTCTCATGACTCACCAAAGGGGAATTTCTGCCTGAGGGCTTTCTTGGACAATAATGAAAATTAAAGTTGGGAGTTAAATTCAGTTGTTTCTGATCCTCTGCAGTACAATTGTCTTGTACCTCTTTAATGCTCTTGTCCCTCCAGATTCTTCAGAGAGCCTTGGAAGATGTTCCCCTGTCCAAATTCAGTATCATTCAGTTCAGTTTGGGTCCAGAGTACATTGCATCTCGCCTTCATGCTGGACTTCATGAAAAGGTATTGTTTTTCATTTGAGAATAGTCCTCACACTGAGCTTGCAGACAGATGTGATTTATCAGGAGGCACCGTTGCTTTGTGAAGTGCCTTCTCTAATCTGTGTTCCAACAGGTGAGAAGCAAGCTGACTGACATGCTGACAATTTACGCAGGTCCTTTTGAAGAAAACTTTTGCCTGAAGTCTGTGAAGAAAGAATTTGGGAGGTGTGGACCAATCCAGTCCCTTACAGTGGTAACCGAAACATTCCAGGTGAGGAGCACTCATAAGGTTGCTGACAGGCCTGGAAGGTCAGATTAATCTCTTGGAAAGAGATGGATTAGAACCACAGAAATACCAGTTATTCTGTTTGGAGGTTTTTTCTGGTAGTTTAGTCATCAGCTACAATCATTCAGGGTACCTAAAAAGCTGCTCCATACAATGACAAGAACAAATGCAGCTCATGTGCTGCTCAGGGGACTCTGAGCACTGGAGAAGCTGAGGTGCTTTTTGTCCTTCTCAAGAGAACTGATACGTTAAGGCCTTTTACAGCCAAAGGAGAAAAAAAAGGCTATTATTAATTGAAGAGTTAATTGAAGGGGGTTTTAAACAGCTAGAGTATGTGGAGTGTTACATATATTACCCCCAAACTTTTTTATATTCTATTTTTAAAAGAAAGCACAACTTCATTGAGGCCTGACTTTTTAAAAGGGAGGGCTAATGTGTCTCACTGGTAAGCCTGAAGTGCTTTACTGTTCTGTTTCAAGCCATATGTCTGTATCCAATACGAAGTGCTGGAAGCTGCCCAGCTTGCTGTGGAAAGCCTGAATGGAGCTGAGGTGGCAGGATCCTGCATTAAGGTAAACAAGGCAAACAGCAAAAGCCCAAGTTGTGTTGAGCCCAGGCACAGCCTCCAGTACAGCTCTGGAACACCCCAGCAGCGTGTCTGGGCAAGTGCTGGCTGCTTGTGCTGTTACAGCCTCCCTGTCCCTGCACAGCTTAGGGCCCCTGGCAGAAAGGAAGTGCCTATATCCCTCTTTTTTTTCCTTTCTGCCTGTCAGCAGAAGGGAATTAGAAAGCATTCTGACCTCCAGCTGCAGCTTTAAAGGGCAGATCCAAGTAACAGGGCTATACAGAGTATGGCATTTTAGTTTTACAGTGTTTCTGCATTACAAATATCTCTCTTTATCATGACTAAGTAAGTTAGCCTTCATTAGTCATATTTATTTCGAGTGAGGGAAAACAGCCTGTCTACTTTTGGTAATGGGAGAAAAATACTTTAAAATAGAAGCTCAGAACACAGAGCTGTGTGGGCTGATGGGCTCTTTAT
>NW_008238321.1:11772404-11802952 GCF_000691975.1 Corvus brachyrhynchos | reverse complement strand
GCATCCACCCCAGGTCCAGAGACCAGTCACTGCAGCCATGCTGGACTGCAGTGTTCTGATTAAGGAATTAGAACTGGATGTAGAAAATGAAGGTGTGATTTATGTGGCCGGTCTGAAGAAGTCATTAACAGAGACAGACTTGCAAGAAGAATTCAGCCAGTTGAAAGACCTAGAAACACTGTTCCTGCCAAAGGATCTTCAGAGTGGAAAGCACAGGAACTGCTGTTTCCTCAGTAAGTAGCTTCACACACAGCCTGTGTATTTCCTTCAAATAAGCTCATTCAGCAGCCCCTGGGACTTTGCACAGACACAGCAAGAGCTGCTGAAACTCAGGTATGCTCAAAGGGATGGTATTTAAAATGCTGCAGTGGAAGCACATACTGTTTGGAAGAGCACTTTACAGCTAAATATTTAAGAGGAAAAAACACCTGCTTGAAAAAAACCCCGAACATTTACTTAGAAAAATTCCAGGGTAGCTACTGGAGCCCCTCACATGGGTACTTCCATGTGAGGGCTGGCTACTGTGCAGCTTCACACAGATCAGTAATCACCTCTAAAAGGTGAGAACAGCTCAGTGAGTGCTGCTGCAGCTAACTGGCATTTCAAGTCTGATGTTTATCTGCAGCGAGATGAGGATCTGCTTGCTGCAGTGATTTGTTTCTCATCTCCATCCTGCTCCACACCTTTAGCCCTGCCTTGCAGGTGCCAAGGAGGGCAGCAGCAGCATTGCCAAAGCATGTTCCCTTCTCTTTGCATTTCAGAATTCCAGAAATCACAGAGTGCCATGGATGCCCTTGAAGCTATAAATGGATGGACCATGAAGGGTAGCGAGCTAAGAAGTAGGAATGCCCTTGCTCCAGGTCACCTCTGGAGATGGATTTGGCAAATGAATCACAGCGATGGGAAACAAGGAAAACACATCTTCTATGAGCAAATGGAGCAGCTGTCTGACTCTGTGAGTGTGAGGCTCTGCTGATGTTTGTTGCAATTAGTGAGGAGGGATTGCCCTGGGAACCTGGAGTGGTAGCTTTGAGCTGACGTCACTTTGAGGTGCAGAGCTGCTTGGGACAGAAGGGTCTCCTTGTGCTGGAGCAAAGGGGCTGCCAAGAGCTCTCTTCCACAGAGCAGTTTGAGAAATAATACCACATGAGATAACGTGGTGTTTGCAGGGTATTGCATAGCCTTAAAACCAGCATAGCTGCACAGAGCAGTGGGTGGTGCTGCCCAGGAACTGAAGCCTGGCACTGGAGAGCTGACAGGGCACAGGTGGCACAGGAGTCACAGGGAGGGGTGAGTGGCTGCACAGCAAAGAAGAGCTCTAGTTGAGAGCTCTGGAGGTGGAGCTCTCATTTTTACCTGGAGGGAGCTGTGATGCCATTTGAGTGGGGCACATGGTTGTCCCTGCAGCTGGGCCACTGCGCTGCCAAGTGCCAGGCAGAAGTGGCATCACTGCTGCCCTCACCTGTGCCATCCCACAGGTCAGCCTCCCCACACACTCAGAGGTATAACTGCTGATGAACGAGGGACTTTAATGCTTCTGTTCTCTTATGCAGGAGCAGGATCTAAGGAAAAAGGTGAAGAAGTTAGACCACGATATCAAAAAGCTTTATAGAAGCCTGCAGAATAACACCCTGTGCGTTGTTCTCTTTCCTGGTGTGAACAGGTAACTTGCTGCCTATTTTGCAGAGAACCAAGGAGCCGAATAATTTTGTCTTAATCTATTAAAAATTAAAGCCTTGCACAAGGAAGAGAAAGCCCAAGAGAAAGGCTGAAGAAGCTGTTGTACTTAATCTGACTTTCATGTTGGGCCAATAAAACCTCAGGCCTGCGTTCTGCCCACAAAGCAGGCCTGAGCCAAATTCATGTATCTTAGGGTCCACAGTGCTGATTAATTGTGCACATCTTAGCAGTTCACTCATCTGCCCTGATGGATGTTTCATCCCCATTGACAATGAGGTAAGTTTTATGTGGCCATGAGAGAATCAAGCAGAGTTTCCACAGCAGGCAGGTTTTTTGGGGGGTTTTGGTGGGGTTTTGTTTGGTTTTTAAAACCACCTACCAGTTGTTGTGTTGTGGTACTCCAATGTATGTGCTTCAGACACAGCTGATCAAGGAGGTGGTTCATGCCCTTATGTGATGGACAAAAATGAGAAAACCCAAATATGTTCACTGAGTCCTTCAGCTCTTTAGGAAGGAGCGAGTTGTGCATTTGAGTTGGGCTTCCAGCTGTAGTGAGCTTCCTGCATTTCAGCCCCTGGGGCCTGAACTGCCATGCTCTGCTAAATTATTAACCAGAAAGGTTCAGTCTTCCCTAAGCAAAGCCCTGGTTCCTGAGGACATACTCCAGCAGCTTTCTGTGCTCTCACTGTCACTGGTCAGCCTAATAAAGGTCACATCTACCTTTGCTTTTCTTCTGTGCCCTTCAGCAGAAGGGGCATTGTTCCCTGTGGAGACATGCCCTGGAATACAAGCAGAGCCAGAGCTGCTCAGCAGCATCTTTTGCCTGGCTGGGCAGCCATGCCAGGTTCCCCTCCCTCACTTCCAAAGCTTCCTGAGAAGAGCCATGATGCTGTATAATCCTGTGCTCCCAGCTGTGTCCCTGGAAGAGAGATTGATCCGAAGCCAAGAGATATTTAGGCTTAATGGCAGTGACAAACCATTTCAGCCAAGGGCTGCTCTTGGTGTGATTTGCTCCAATTGTTCAGTTACTAAAACTTAAAGGAAAAAAGATAATTTTTAAAATTTGTCATCTTCAATAGAGCATAAGTTGTTGTTCCCCCCCCACCCCCCCAAATTGTAGCTTACAAACTGAACCAGCAGCAGTTCCTGCCTCACCAGCAAAGCATTCCCTGCAGGTCACCCTGAGTGCAGCTGGGATTCAAACACTGCCTCAGTCTGACCTGGCTGTGGGCACTTCCATGCATGTGGGCCTTGGATCAGCTGCTGCTTTCTTTGGGCTAAAACTGCATCAGTTTTTACATTTCTGAGCAATCATTTGCCTCTTCTCTATGCCCTGTATCGCCTCAGGTAGCCTGCACACTCACCTGTCACCCCACAGGAAGGTTTGAGGCTGTGGGTTGCTGTCCACACCATGTGTCCTTTGCAGCAGTCACCAGCTTCAGCACATCCAAATTTACCTTTCGACGGCCATTTCCAACTATTCTCCCTTATCACAAGCTTCCATCACTGAGGGGTAGGAATCCCACCAGCAGAACAGGTGGATTCAGGAATCTGCATCCACAGGGAGCCTGTGGAAGCCCACAGAGCCTGGTTCACACTCTCAGGCTGCTGAGTGGGTTAGATGGGAACTCCATCTCAGGCTGGGAAGGGCTTTCTTGCCAAGTGAGGTTCCTGTATTAGTGTTTCCCAGAGGACCAACAGTTCAGAGGAGGCTTCTTGATTAAAAAGAATGCCAAGTAATTGTGGGGTGGAAAAAGAATTAGTTTTTCAATGTGCTGACCCTGGGGGTTACAGTCCTCTCAGTACCAGCCCAGCAGGGTTATGTGCATGGAGGCTGAACTGAGCAGAACTAACACACTTCTTGTTTGTGTTGCAGCACGCATGGATCACAATCTGGCCTTGGTCTGATGGGAATAAAAGATGATGAAGGGAGGAGCACTTGTTAAACTGCCAAGTTTTTAAGCAAAGTCTTTTGTTAAGATATTTTTAATTACTTTAAATATTGATGTCTTTGTAAAGATCTCTTACCATAAGAACAATAGGCTTTCACTCTGTATCTTCTACAAAGTCTAAAAATAAAAGCCATTCAAAATGTCTTAAAGCACAAAACCTTTTCCATTAACCCTTCTTGCTGTGGGAAGGTTGAGCCAGGGAGGTGCTCAGGCAGCGCTGGGGCAAACCGGGGCCGTGCTCCATAGGAGCCGGGCAGGATTGGCCTGTGGGATGCCATTCCTTGTTGGGAGACCAAGCTGCCAGCTGGGGCATCTTCCCTGCAACATCCCAGCCCATAAACCAGGCAGCCAGGTTGGTGCAGAACCTGCAGCAGCTGCTCAGCAGTTAACAGCTACCCCAGGAATTGTGTGGATTTCTGGAACCGTGCGGTGCCAACTCCTGAATTGGAGTCGCTGCCTCCTTTCCGGGAAAGTGCTGTACTTAGTCCATGGAAAGGAGGAATTGGTGATTCACACTTCTTGGACAATCTCCACTTTCTCCTCCCTCCCTGACCACAGCCACGCTCCCCTCACACGCACAAAAAAAAAGAAAAAAGTTTCCGTGTGGCTGTAGGAGGGGCAAGGGGTGTTTTAAGGAAAGCACATGGCTGTGTGCACTTTGCAGAGCGTGGCTTTCCACAGGGGGCTGCAAGCAGGATGAGGCGATTTGCAACCTGATAGCTCCAGCCCTGTCCTTTGCAGCCATTGCCACCTAAAGTAGAGGCTGCTTGACCAGCTCTTGTTAACATACAGAATTTCCAAGCACAAGGATGCTTAGAAGAGCTTCTGGCACTCAGAAAAAAAAATTGAAAAAGTGTAAGGAAATGTTTGTCAAAAGGTTTGACCATGAGTTGAGGGATTTTTTCATGTGAATTGGAATAGGCCAAGATAAAGCTGAAATAGCTATAATTCCAGAAATTACTAAATACAGCTGATGGAATATTTACACCCTCCTACTTTCCAACCCCAAGTTCACTGCGCTGGGTTCTCTCTTTACATTGGGATTTGGAAGCTGGGAATTGCTGCATGGAGGAGCAGGCACAAATACAGGCAAGCGGGAGAAAGGCAAGTTCAGCACAAGCCCAGAAGCAGCAGTGAGCAGGCAGGAGATGCTCATGTCAGTGTCATTAAAGACTAAATTTAAAGCCACCTGAAAGTCAAATCTATTATTCAGCAAGATGAATGCAGCCAATTTTTTTCTTACAAAAAGGTACTTTGGTCACTCCAAGTGAGCCTGGCATCCTTTGGCTGCAGCTATTGCAAACTGGCGTAAGGACCAACATCCATGCTACTCCAGAATGTGAAAGGGAGCCAGTGCCTTCAGCAGCAGAGCCAGTCCCTGCTGCTGAGCCAGCCCCGCACAGACCAGGGCCCCAGGCAGCTCAGGGCAGGGGGTGAAGGGCAGACTGAGCCCAGCACTCATCTCTAAGGATTTGCTCCTGTTCAGGCTGTTCACATTCAGCATCTCCTTGTTGCAGACACCTGCACTGCAAAGTTGAAAAAAACCAGCTAGTTTTCCTTCCACACACTTAAATGATGTGGTCACCTCCCTGCAAGGACTAGGTAGGATTCAGTGAGCATCCAGGAGTCCTGCTTGAGAAACTCACATGACAAATAAAACTAGCCAGAGTCCTATTCATAGGCATGAAAAAATAAGTAATTTGTCCCTTTTTAATTGAAAAATGTAAAAAGGACTTCAGCTTTAAATAAGACATTTTGTACAAAGCTTGAGCACAAAAAAGTGAACACCAAAGTGTCGTTATGTAAACACCACAAATGTTACTCATTTGTTCAGTAACGCACAGAACAGTGTGCGAGTTCCCCGTC
Source organism: Corvus brachyrhynchos (assembly GCF_000691975.1). Lineage (NCBI taxonomy): Eukaryota > Metazoa > Chordata > Aves > Passeriformes > Corvidae > Corvus > Corvus brachyrhynchos. The sequence goes on along the minus strand of NW_008238321.1, from coordinate 11,797,454 downwards.
CAGTGGGTGAGATTTCTGTAGCTGTTCCCCTCCCCTCAGACCTTACTGGAATACAGGAAACCCAGAAGCTTTGGAACATTTACAAGCTACAGTAGTCAGGATACATTGTGACTAAAGGATTTTTTTTGTTGGTTTTTTTTTTTTCTTTAAGGGATTGGTCATTTAAATATACAGAAGTACAATAATCTCACAGGTAAATGAATGGCAGCTTGGATTAGAAAAAGCACCAAAATATTTAATATACATCTGGCACAAATTTCACAAGAAGTCAGTAATGGACAAACCAATGCTTTGCTTATAAGAAAAGGAAAACCTCAGACTGTACTTAATGCTCTTCTTCCAAAAGGGACACAACAAAAACATTGCACTCAGGATTGCTATCAAGTAAAGACAACCTCTTATCACACCCTACTTGCATTGTGCCTTAGATTGCACATTCCATAAGATGCTGTTTCCATTCTGTTCCAGACACCAATGGTGAGAAAATTTGATGTAAGAAAAGTAACTGTAAAACTACAAACCAATTCAGTAGATTGGGATTCAGTAGATGCATTGTCCTGAAATTCTCCCAATTCTCCTCTAGATCAGGTTTCAAATTTGGCTGCATCCCCTTGAAAAAAAATCCTACACGAAACAGAATTTACTCCAGCTGTTTTCAAGCATTACATTTACACAGCACTTCTGATACTGCTGTCCCAAAGAGGACCCACGGGGCTGCTCTGTGACACGCAACACATTCATCATTTCCCAGAGTGAGAAAACTGGCTCATACAGGGTTATCTCCTGGGTAAGTCTGAAAAGGCAAAACACCCCCGGCACCCAGCCCGGCAGATCTGACCCTGCCCACCCTCGCTGGTTACTGAGGAGCCGAGAGGCCCAGCAGGGAGCGGTGCTCACAGGAGGTGCAGTGACAGCCACACAAAGCCTGCTCCCGTTGCTTCCTTAGTTACACCGAGTTCCTTCTCTGGGAGCAAACACCACCAAAGTGCACTCCTTCCATACGGGGGGACTCGAGGCTCAACTGGGGCCTCGCGATCCACAAGAGAGAAACGAGGCTGCACCAACCAGCGCTCCCAGGCCGACCCTTCTCCACAGCCCATCAGGGCCCTGCGGTTGCTTCATTCCCTCAAGACCAGCCAGTGGAAACCCCAACAAAACGAACAGGACAGAACCCTGCCAATCCCATCCATGGCTCCCGGAACTTGAGTTACTCAACAACTAACAGCACAAGGCCCCAAAACCCTCCTGCCAGCCCATCTCTTTTTTAAAGACTACTTCAAACTTACAGATAAGAAAGCAAGTGTATTTTTAAATAACTTTGTTTAGCATGACTTAAAAAGTCACAACTTCAAAATATGGAGCACTAATCTGTGAAGTCCTCTAACATGTAACACACATGGGAGTAGCAGCCAGCCTTCAGCTCCACCGATACTCTGTGCAGGTTTGCCACCTCTGGTCACACAATCTCCACTCTCATGGGCCCAGAGAAGAGCAAGAGTCAGCAGCTGTAACTGCATAAAATGGCAACATTCAAGTAAACACGCTGCTTCAACAGTAGGCAACCTTTAGTCCAGATATAATTTACAGGGGGGGAAAAAAGAAACACTTTACAGCACAAACACTGGAGATGAATTTTTTTCCTGTGTGTGAAATGACATGTTATCCAAAAAGGGCTTATCTGAAGAGTGCAATTATGCAAAGATAGAAACTTATTAAAAATTAAACAAAAAACAGTATTACCTACAGAACCTGTTGGATTTTCAAAGACTGAGGATTGCAATAGTAGCAAGGAACCGCTGCAATGTCAGTGATTTAAGGCAAGCTGTTAGGACAAGAACGTACATGCTCCTTTTACCTTTTATCTCACATGTCCCCCGTTCTCTTGAAATACGTGCCCGTCCTGATAGTGCAAGAGGTCACACCCCAAAACCAGCCCTCACACTGGAAGAACCTTGCAGCAGCAGTTGCTACAGCATCGCTCTATGGGGGATTTGCCGTGACAGCAACTGTGTTGCAGCTTGCTTTGGGGGAGGAAAGGAAGGACACAGATGTGTTGCATGGAAAAGAACACCCCCAATGCATTCATGAACACAGCTGAGCACCGAAGCCACTCCGGCATCTCCAGTTCCCTTGAGAACGCTCCAGCTTTGCTCAAGCACAAGGGTTTTAACCTGAGCATGATTCTGACCTCAGAGAGAAAAAGGATGAGTGCAGCCTTTGCACTTTCGCAGCTCCCATCTTTGCTGGGTGTTACAAGTCCAGTCCAACATGGAACAAAACACAGTATTTTTGATTAAAAGAAAAATACACTCATGGCACTGCATCAGGTGGGTTCCTAAAGCTTTTCAAGGGCAAATGAAAAGGCTGATGGCTCCCTCTTGGGGAGCAGCTGCTCCATCTTCAATTCATTGTCAGTCCAGGCAGCCTGACCAGGGAAGAGGAGGTGTGGTGACAGAAGCCCCTGAGCCACAGGCCACGTAGCTCTGCTCGCTCGCTCTATTGCACTCCAAAAGTAGCACCCGGGAGGACCAACTCTTGCTTGCAGCTTGACCCGGCCCCCTTCCAAAGGGTCCTTTGCATACAGGTTAAATGCAGGATACCAAAACTATGGCAAATAGATAATACTTAACTTGGGTCAATTAAAAAAAATAGATTACTCATCCAGGCATAAAATCCTGGGACAAAAGGATGGTAGCCTTAAACTATTCAAGTCTAAGAACAAGAGGTAGAGATACCTACGTACTTCATGGTGAAGGAGTTACAGCCTTCTTTCTGTCTTACAATCTCATGAATTTCACTTCAGTTCACACTATAAAACCAAAGGGTCAATCTTCAATAATGCAGAGAGAAAATGTTAACACTGGTGGGTTCGCTTGCACACAACAAAATTTAAGCAGACATTTTGCTTTAATACTTATTTGAAAAAATATGTTTTTCTCTATATTGAAGCACTACCCTGAAGAATTTTGAGTTTCAGGTTAAGCATCTTCCTTTTTTATATGAAAGGCTAAATTCACATGCACACACTTTGAGCAGAGTGGGCTCAAGGGAAGAACTGGGTGCCCAATTTACTGATCACACTGCAGAACACAAGGCTGCAAGACCCAGAAACTCACAATGACTATTATTTACCAAAGAATGAGAATGATGTAACCTCAGCCAACAAACTATATCACAACTGAGGTGGCTATTAACTACATGGTTTCTTTAACTTTGCTGGGCTTTTTTTGGATACAAGGCTTAGAACTGTAAGTACAATAGTTATGTTGACAGTGTCACAAAAAGTCTAAGGTCACTGGTCAGTGCATAGGTCTGGGAACCACGGGTGACAGGCTAGTCCTGGATCCGTAGGTTCTTCAGGCTCTGATGGACACACAGAGAGTGAAATAAAAGTCACCCAGTAAAGCTGCTGCTGCCCCCAGCACTGTGACCACCCCCGGTCCACGGGAGGAGGGGCTGCATCCCTCTGCCACCAACCCGAGCCACTCCCTCCTCAGCAGAGCAGCCTGAGCTCATTTCACGCTCTCAACTGTGCTTGGCTGAGAACTGTCCTGGTTCAGAGCTGATCCAGGAGATCAGCCGGGCCAGCCCAGGGAAGTGGCTCTCACAGTCCCAACTGCCAGAGCTGCAGCTGCTTCTGTGCCACCTGCCACACCTTCAGTCATTTTCCTGTGGTCCTTTCACTAGGATTGCACAGTACTAAAAAGCTGTAATTCTCCATGTAGAATAGCACCAGCAGCAAGTAAACTCACAATTTGGTGGTCAATTCCAACTCATTTCCTCGGTCATGTTTTATGGCCAGCTACGGGTGGGATCTTTCAAATCCTTACTTGAATCAAGAGATAGTCTTTGACCTCAGAAATGCACCCACACGAGTAAAAATTAGCGCAATTAAGCCTCCACTTCATATGGAAGCCAAATCTTAAAGGTGTTGCAAACTGTAATATGGTGTAGGTGGTGTTTTATTACTAGGGACTAAAGTTTACAGGAGTTGTATTTCTTTGCATATAAGAGAAGGCAATAAAATGCCACAGATTGTGGATGTCAGACCAGTTTTCCAGTATATTACTCTATCTATATAGTTATCTATAGTTATTTATCCCAAGTTGCAGCAGATTTACTACATGCATAAAGTTTCCTAATGCATAATCTAATTTTTTAAAAAATGAAACAGTTGCAATGGTTTCAAGGATTTCATGAGAATCACTGCTCACTTACAGTCCTGTGCCCTACACAATGAAGAATTAAATTATATAAAAATGATGAGTGAATGTATTTGGCCTGTTCCACAGATATTCACAGTTTAACCATTAAACAAGCACATTTTCAGAGGCTCCAATATTATTAAAGACTTCTCAGAAACACACACAAACCCCACTCCCTCACCCCAGCATTACAGAGTCCGGGCGAGTCTCGTTTGGGATCACAAAATCACCAGGCAATCCAAGAGAAGGTCTGACGGCCTCGCCCACTGCCAGCACTGCCAGAGAGCTGCACCTTCAGCTCCTGCTTCAGGAGTTTAAAACTGACACAGGTCTGGTGTGCATTCTGTAATTAAAGGACTGAAATCAGGCTAAAAATAAGTGATACTTTGCTAGGTAGATCATTTGGTTATTTTTGCAAGTACCCGGCCCAGTGGGTGGAGTTGCTCCTGCCCGGCTGGAAGCAGCAGAACAGGAGCAGGGCTGTCCCCCACACTGAACACGTGGGACTCGGCCATTGGCAATGGTATGTCCTTTTCCCAACAGGAAACCAGCTTTGCCCTTCGTGTGTGTTCACCTCTGCCTCTAAAAGGAAGCTGTATTACATCTGATACATTAAAATGGCTGAGCCTGATGTGCTACAGATTGATTTCCTCACTGCTGTCCACATTCTAACTGCAGGACAAACACCTTCCTTAAAGAGCTCTGTCCCTCATCCTTTGGAGCTGCTGCATGCTAGGGTGTAAATCACAAGCTGCCATGATCTGGTGTGCAAGCATGCACTGCCTACCCATTTGAATAGTTACTCTTCACATTCTGGACATTTTAGATTTCCTTTAGGGGGAAAAAACCAAGGGATGAACAAAAGCATTTAACACCTGAATGAATGAAGAGTCTCAAACTTACAAATACAGTCTTCATTTACTATCAAATCATCTTCCTTTTGGAACTTTTCCTAACAAAGCAGCCTCTGTTGGGAAATTTATTTTAGTCTTTTAAAAATAACAGCACCAGCAAAAGTCTCACCATAAATTCAACGATTCCAGCACAAGTGCTTTGGCCTGCTTTGCTCACCAAATCAGAATAAGGTTTTGGTGCCAAACACTTTTGTGCCACAGAAGGTTAGAGAAGCAAGGACAAAGCTTTGGGTGTATTTACCCAAAAAACAGCAACTTCAGGGTTCTCCTCCTGCAAAGCAACAGATTCAGCTGCATCTAAAACAACCACATTTGTTTTCCACAGCTTGTCTCCCAGCAAAAGTAGCATGGACTAAACTCTCCTTTTATTCGATGAAAGAGATGCTATCTGTGGCTTGTGGGTTTGTTTTTAAACAGTTTGCACTACCCACATTTTGTCAGTGATTTATGACCTCCAAGCCAAGCTACTGCAGGGCTGCACACCAGCAAAGCCAGTCCCAGAACTCGGGCAGATCCTACTCCTGTTTCTGCTAACCCCCCTGGGGCACAGCAGATGTGCAAAGCTGACATCCTAGACCTGGTGACAAGCTCACCACTTAACACCTGTTTCCCTTTAGCTTTAAAACCCTTATATCACAAAAGCCATTAGATGCTATGGATGACTGTCCAGAATTTTTTTGTTTTGGTTTTGTTTTCTTCAGCTGAAGTTGTTTTATGATCCTGAAATGCAGCTCTGAAAATAAACAGTGTGTAACGGAAGTATATCAAATTCATTAAGCCAGCACTTGGCTATAGAGAAAGCCTTGGCAATCAATCCTTTTACCAAAAGGTGTAAAAAAGTTGACATACTAAAATTAAAAAAGGTAGCATCAATAACCAAAAAAGTTTCAACCAGTGTTAATAAAACTCCCTTTAAGTCACAACAATTTCAACAGGCAAATAGTCCCAATACAGGCATTGTAAAATAATAAATTGACTCCTATCCAAGTATTATCAAATCAGTCTAAAAATGACTCATCTACACTGTTGTCATTAAGAACACATTAAGAATTCACTTTTTCATCAGATGCCAATATTGTTGCTCCAGAAAGTGTGGAGTATTAACTGCAATTTAGCAATTAAACATATGCTTTAAAAAATTGGTTTGTCAATATTAATGCAAAAGATAGTTCCTTACATAGAAGTACTGTGCTTGCCAGACAAGTAAGGTAATACTTTAGGTATAAATCAAACAAGTTAAAGCAGAATTATACCACAGTTTTCCTTGAAGACTTAGGATTTGTGTGTTGCTTCTGTCAATGTTTAGCAAACTTAAGAAGCAGAACCTTTGGTTCTTTTAGTCAAGTAAAAATATTCTCATGTAACCACAAAAATACAACTTCCAGAGAAAATGGAAGTCCATCAACAAGTCCACTTTCAATAAAACTGAGGTAGTACTGCTCTTTTATTACATGAATGTGTAAAGAGATTTAGATACAAATCATCATCTACCACTCAGTTGACTGACAGGTACAGTAATTTTATAAAACAATCCCAACATTTAGTTTGAAAGTCCAAAAAAAGGAATGATCTGGACTCCTTCACTAGGAGTTAGCTCAAAATGGGAATTAGCCATATTACAAAAAGCTGTTGCTTATGTTGGTTTTTAGAGCCTTATTACCCAGGATTAATGCATTTATAGTTAACACTGCTGTTCATCTTGGTATAAAACCTTAAAATTATTACAGCCTAAAATTTCAACAATGTAAACAGCACTACACACAGTACAGACCTGCCCTGACAGATGTAGTATGAAAAACTTAATCTGGCACTGTATAATTTAGCAATGTTAATTTAACCTAACTAAAAAGATCTACATTGTGCAAGAAGTATCAGACTTATTTATACTAATCTGAAGTCTTAGGAAAAAAAAAAAACCAAACAAACCAAAAATGCTTAACTTGTAGCCAGGGTCAAATATTTCAGGGCAAGAATAAAAGGAATAACCAAAATTAAGAAAGTGCCTAAAACATGATACAGCATTTTAGAGCCCTTTCAAAGACAAGGCAGAAAAAGGTGTAAAGTAGAAAAATCTGGAGCCTCGGTAATTTCCAGAAACATCCAGAGTTTACATTTCATGAAGGGCAACAAGTCGCTTTTGTCACTGCTGCTCGGCCGCCGCTAAGTCTGTTCGTCTGCACACAGGCCCTCTGTGTCCGAGGACAGAACACATTTGGTTTCCTCTTCCTTTTTCCTTCGCTCCATTTCCCACTCCACAAAGGTATCAAAGAGACTCGGCCAGGCCTCGTCCTCGCTGTAGTTGCTAAGGTCCGGTCCAATCACCTGAGTAAAATTTAGAAACATGTTCCACGTGTCCCGGGAGATTCCCTTGATTCCTGAGGGGTTCTTGATTAGGAAGTGTAACCACTGGTCCAAAATAGGGGGCTTGTTTTGGGTGAAGACTAATTTCCAAAGGGCAATGGCTATTTCCCGATGTAGCGACCTCTGTCCTTCTTCAGAGTCCAGGCCAAACTGGAAGGTGAAACGATAGAGATCCTTGAATTTATCTTCCTGCTTGGCTTCATTTAGGAGGCTGGGGAACCTTGCACAAATGCCATCAATGCTGTCTGCATTTATTGCTTTGCAGCCGTCAAAAAACTCCTTCCTGTTAAGCAAGAGAAGAGAAGTCAGAGTGAGCCCTTCCCACCGACCTCGCGTGCCAAACACGTCCCGTCTCCGTTCAGCTGCATCAAAGCAAAGAGGACCACCTGGACAAGACAAGGTGTACCCTCAGACCCAGTGGCACAAAGGTTTTGGCAAGGGGAGCTACTGGAAAGAGAGACAGTCCCAAGGCCTCAAGTCTTTAAGGCCTGGGGAACCACACACAGCCCCCAGGTCTGCTGGGGCACTGTTAGCCTCTCAAAGATTCTGCTCTCTGGCTTTTCTGGACATTTCCACATCCTGGAACACCTTTCACATTAACAAGTGAATCTAATTTACCACAGAAGAAATTCCATATGTTTGAAATGTTACCCCAGCTTGATTCAATACTGCCCATGGCTAAATGCCCATGCTCTGGGTGAGCTGTTTGCAAGAGACAGTGCAGTTCACTTCTGCTTTTCCTTGGTTTGTGGTTGCTCTTCCAGCCTGCAAAACCAAAAGGGAGCCACTGGTGTGGGTCAGCAAGGCACTTGCTGAGAGCATGGAAGGGAGCACGGCATCACAGGGGCTACAGCACAATGTATCAACACTGCTCGAAGCACCAGTCCTGTACCAAGTGGGTACACCTTCAGCTCCAGTTTCTCTGATGCTCCTGTCCAAGTGTTACAACCAGCCAGGAGAGCCAGCAGGCTGACACACGAGGGAAGACAAGAGATGGAGCAGCACCCAGGAGAACAGACCACGCTGTTTTCTTTGATGGAAGAAGTCCATCAGCACCTGTACCATGGAGCATGCCCTTCAACAAATCTAACCTCTCACCACTAGATTTGTCCTCCCCAAGGAAATTAAAACCCGTTTATAATACTCATGGTAGCTGTGCAGAATCACAGACACTACTTACAATTCCTTTACCATCTTAGCAAATACCTGCATCGCCAGCCTCCAGTAAATCCACATTTGCATTCCAGAGTAACTCATCCTTTTGACACACACCCACAGCCACAAAGACTCTGAAGATGCTGTTCAGTGCACAGCAGAGGCTTGGGTCAAAGCTCTGAACACCAAAGTAATTTTGAAAGTTATAAGCTCAGTAAAAATAGGCAGCATTACTCAAACCAATCTAGGTAGACCAAAAAACAAAAAAATTCCTTCTCTCCCTGCAAGTCTTGTAGGCAGTCTTTACTTGCTCTTACCTGGACATTGCTAATCAAGCTGGGGGAGGCTGCTGCAGTTTGGGTTTGCCTGTGGGCTTTGTGGGATAAGTTTTAGCCCGTCCATTGTTTCCTGTAGCATCACACATGCTGTCAGCCTGCTGACTGAGGCCCTTGTCCAGCAGGGCAGACAGCACTTTGAACAGCAATCATTTGTCAGCCAGTATGAAACAGCTACCAGTGTCAAAACCCTCACATTTCCTTCCCTCTCTATGCTTTAACAGGATTACTCTTGGAAAAAGACATTAAGTGTAACACTGGCTGCACAGGAACAATTCTGTCATTCTTTCACAGACTGTTAACAGAGTTAGTAGCAATTACTAAAGAATCTCACATCACTTTAAAGGAAAAATTAATTTCAGTGTCCAATCTCATCACCATGATAATGCTGGATACAGTAAATTGCTTTTGGTAAATCAGGAATAAATTAATGTCTACAGAATCTCACTACACTGTTCATCACAAGCAGCATAATGGCCAAAACCACATCATCTGAAATCCAGTGTGAGGGGAAGGGGAAAAGAAGACAATACAAAGCTTACCTTCTGCAGTGGTAGGAATTAATTTGATCAAAATACAAATGTTAGAAGAAATAAGTAAGTGAAGCTAATGAGGCTGTCTCTCCAATGTACTGCTGACAGGATACACTTAACATATGAAAATAATTACAAGTTCTACAAGAACTAACCTTGTAAATTTGCACATGGTAGCAGCCTGGAATTTCCAAGCCAAAACTAGTACTTTAAATTCAGTGGGATCAACACAGAGGTCATTGCAAAATCGTTCCATTCCTTCTTCCAGTATGGCATCTTCCCGCTCGTCCTTATACCTCCTGAATAACTCCCCAATCCTTTGAAGAGAAGATTCCTCTGCACTGCAAACAGAGTCTTTCTTTGTATCTCCAGAAAACGTCGGAGGCTGACTGGACTCAACGGCAGCGTCTGTTTTCTTTGTCCCATTCACAAGAATGTCTCCTGAAGCCTTCCCGCAAGCTGAGCCATGGTCGTCTTTGTGGACTGCACTTCTCTTGCTGTGGGACTTGCTGCCAGATTCTCTTTCCCCATTTTTGCTGCCAAGGGTAGAAGAAGGATTCTTGCACTTGGTGACACACTGGCCCATGATGTTGCAAGCCCAGCTCCTAGCGCGGTCCCCCTGCCCTTGGACACCCTCGCAGCTGCTCTTCAACACATCTCACCATGCCATTAGCAGCGCTCAGCTAACCTGAAAAACAGTTTCAGAGTCAAACTGCTGTGTTTCTACAAAGAATATCTGAAGTATTAAATGTGGGATAACATTTGCCATTAAGCGACCGACTTCAGGATATTTAAGGTTTGTGTACTGCAAAGGAGCAGTGTACACAAGGCTGGTATATGCCATAAATTTCAGGCAATTTCAGGCTGTTTTACCTAGAAAGCAATGCAGCTCACTCAGTGGCTGCACTATACTAACGGGTCCTAATAAAGGAAATTCCTAAAATTCTTACTGCAGCATAGGTTACAAAGAGGTTGATTCATGTACAGGCTTCATCGCGACAGACTCGTCTAACCCAGAAATATTTTAAAGGAAATGTTTTTTAAAAGTATACCCACACTTTATATATAGAATATAAAACACTGAAACAAAGCAGGGAAGGAAGGACGGGGACAGTGATGGGACAACCTGGCAGAGACCTAAGCACTGGATCTAGACTGTACCTTCAGCAAACCAGCAAAAGGGGCTTCTCAAGGAGGTGGGGAGGAGGGAGCTGGCTGTTGGCTGTTTTTTGGGAGGAGGAGAGAGAGTGGAAGTTGTGTGTTTGTTTTTAAACAGAGTTTGGAATCTAGATTTTTGTACTTAAAATATACACAGAATGTGTTTGCAGAAAGGAGGCAACACTTCTTATGCAAGAGGGTGTTCAGGAACAGTTCATTGTTTCAAGTGGGCTCCTCCCTTCAGGTAAGGAGACAGACAGGGGAGGGGGCCTTCTTAATGAAACTTCTTCAGACAGACACACATGCAGATAAGAAGTAGTAATTCCAGTTCAGAGGGTTTTTTTTAAAATAAAAATTAAAATGCCGAAATGATTTCATCATACTCTCTTTTTATAGATCACAAAGCCCTGCATATTTGGAAAAGATATTTTAACCACAGAAAAGGGTTCTCCAACTTTCCCTGTTAAAACCAAGCTAACACTCTGACACTGTCCTATCAGCGAGCAGCCACACCATGGACAGTCCATTTCTCAGAAATGTCAGCTCCAAGAAAGCAATTGCTTATCATATTCCTCCTTTACCCACTTATTTGCATTTCACCTCTGCTGTCAGTTAGGCAAAAGCTTCAAACATACAGATTGCCTTGACTTTGTGTACAGCTTCCAGTTTAGAATTAGAACAAGAAAGAAGAGAGACAAAAATTTAAAAATCAAGAAATACAATAGCTGTCATGTCAGTTTTACTGTATTCTTTCTTGGGCAAAGCTTTACTGAGACTGAACCCCTCTTCTAAGCTGTAAACCAACAGCAGCAGCAAGTACAGATGAATTCTCAGATATTAGGATTACAAAAACAAATCTTCTCTCAGCCATTATACCTGTTTTGACAAAACAGCACCTGTGCAGCTTCATGAGCAAAAAATTTTGCCAGTGGAACTACAACAGCCAAGATGCTGGATTTCACTACCTGGCTTCCCTTTCCCTCCCCAGTCCCTTTTCTTAAGCACATAACCCATACACAAAACTAACAAATACCTATTTTTAAGAAGCCAAAGGAACAAACATATTATATATTCTTTCATCACAATGCTTTAAAGATGAACTTTGCAGCATCATTTTTACAGGCAAGCAAAGTTTGATTTAATGTGTTCAATAAATATTTTAATTAAAACAATTTTTAAAAATTAAAATCACTAAAAATAGTTATTTTAAAGGATTCATAAAAATATGCATGTCAATATAAACAATCCATAAGACAATTTCACTGGTCCTTAGTTCTTCACAGCTCTGTCAGTTGCAAAGCACAGCCTGGCACTGATTTCTGTGCTGCCAGGTGCCTGAGTAACATCGTCCTCTCCAGTCTACACCAGTCATTATTTCATTACACCAAAACAAACAGGATATTAGTAGGCAGTGTAAAAACTGCTTAGTGATTAACTCCCACATACCAGCTTTTCCCCCCCTCCCCATCTTTAAATTCATCAGAACTCAAGTGCTCAATCTACACTAATTCTTGTTCTTCCATCAGTTTCTCAGAGGCAGCTAGCACCACACTGGACAGATTTTTCTTTAGAGAAAAGCATGCAGGTAAAAGAACAGAATAAAAAATCCTGAGTACAGACTAGTATTAGAGCTTAAAGCAGAGTCTATGTAGTGTAGAAAACTTTCTGCTCAAAGATGTAACAGCAGTTATTAGCTATTGTGATTTGGAACAGCTTTTCCCTGTGGGAAGGTTAAGGAACAGCTGCCTATTAGTGAACAGTACTTTCCTCTAAAGTAGTCAAATCACACACATCATAATTGACAGATTAATCGAATTCACTCGAGGAATCCCAATTTAAAGGGCTTTTTTTAAAAAAAGGCAGTTTGCAAGACTTGTGTCCATAATTTTCCTAATACAAGTGACTCATGCTGTCATGCTTCCTAAGCAACAGCTTGTATTAACGATGATAACAATCTCATGTTCAGGTTTACAAAGTGACATCACCAATGTGATGAAACTGATGGGTTTTAAAGACATTAGCTGTCACAAAAAGAGCATTACAATACATAGAAGGAAGAAGTGTCCCACGAGCAGTTTTCAAAAACAAGCAAGCCCAATAGCATTAGCCCCTAGAGCGCAAGCTAACCACCTCCCTCACATCGTACCCCTCTAACAAACACATTTCCTGTACTCCTACTTGCCTTACAAAGAGCTGAATGCTGCTCCTGAACAGCCACTGCCTGGGCACTGCTAGCACTGCTCTTCCCTGCAGCAACTGAGTTCTTCCTTCCTCCTCCCCCTGCTGAGGAGGTTTTCAGAGCACAATCCTACTCCTTATGAACAAACACTAGAAGATACTGATGTACAGTTGCTGAAATTCCTCACTTTTCTTCTACATGAAACTTGATGCCATGTGCCAGATACTTAGAAGCATTCTACCCCAAAAATAGCAAAACCAGCTCGGGAAAAAAAAATCCAGACTGCATCCGCTGGCAGCTTGTGCATGTATCTGGTTTTGTAAGAGAAAAGTCTTCTGGCACTCCATCAGTTACCCTTTTGTAAATTGCCTTCGCTGAGCTGGATCCACTTCACTAACTAGTCACCTCCGCTTCCTACATGACTCAGGTTTCAAGGCATGAAAGGAACAAGAGCCTCGGAAGGAGATAGAAACAAGTGGGAGAAGCCGGCCCTTTTGTTAAGGAAGGCTGGAGAGAGGATCTAATTGCAGCATCAGGAGCTGCAGTGAAGGCAGCGTTCAGGGAGTGGGAGAGAGCACCCTCAGGAAGGTGAACAGGGCCGTGCGCTCGGCTCCAGAGCACAGCGAGTGTCCCGGCTGCGGCAGCGCCAGGAGCTGCAGAGAGATCACTCCCAGCTGGGTCAGGAACTGCCGGTATAAAGTTCTCGTGTACCCCAAGGTTACACCGGACTGGTGGCAAAGCACCAATTCCCAGAAGGATCAGTGCCCAAAAGCAAAATTACCAACAGGCTTGTGCAGCATAAAAGCAAGACATAAAAGGCAGCAGTGACCGCTACTTTTGCCATTCTACTAAAAAGGATCAAAATTCAGGGCTAAGGTTGGAATGTGCTCAGCACTTCAGGATGCAGTGCTCCCAAAGAAGTCTATTACTCAGAAAAGTATTGAGCAATGATCTCCAGTACATATGAATCACCAAGATGCCCATGAGGCCGTCTTCCACATCACAGGATCTGCAAAGCAGAGATCCACAATGACGTTCTCTGCACCTTTCTAGAAAGGAGTCAGCAGCTGGGAACACAGGAAGATGAGTGCTGGTGAATACAGCCAGCTAAAGGAAAGTCACCCTCTAAGAACAAAGGATGTGCAGAGCCATATGGCCCCACACATTAAATGAAAACCTAGAGAAGATTACAAAGGCCTTAGCTAATGCTTGGTGGGGCTTTTTGATTTGGTGAGGGTTTTGTGTGGGGTTTCTTTCTAAGTGCTGTAAGGAATTTGCAGCATTTTTCCTCCATTTTCAAGTGACCAGATCACACATAACCCAAATTTGAAGGGAGCAAAACAAAGTGACTCAGTAATAACTCTCAATCATACAGGCACACCGTGGAACAATTGAAAACAGCAGCAATGAAGTGGGGGGGAGCTGGCAGGAGGAGAGAAGATGCAAAGGAGATATTTAAGTAACCCTGTATTTTTCTTTAATGACTGATGTTATTGTAGCAATAGAAATTATTGGATATGTCCAGAGAATAACAAGCAAAACAAGCATTATGCTGTTTAATAAAGTGTTGCATCAGAAGGTATTTATAATGAGTTTCAAAACACAGAAAGTATCAAGAGAATAGAGGGAAAAACTTTCCATACGTTCAAGAAGACCTCGAAGACAAATTTAGGAAATCTCATAACAAAAGGGGAGACAGCTCAGCCAACCACTAAATCCCTTTCCAAGTAGCATTGCACTAGCTAAGGCAAAGACAACATTGCTAGAGCTTAACTAAGCCTCAACCCAGCCTCAGCTTTTCACAAACACTTGAGCATAGTCTGCAAGAATTTTACAGAATTCCGCTGTGCATTATCTACCTTTTAATGGACAGGGATACATGACTTTTTGACTTTAAAAACAGCTGAGAGTAGGGAACAGTATCATGGGTGCTCTGTCTGTTTCCAACTCTGAACAGATACACAGAGCTTCCCACTGGGGAGGCAGGAGAGGATCACTGCCACTGCTGAAGCAGAAGCAATTGCTGCTCTAACAATTGTGCTGGACAAGTGATCTTGTAAGCAAACATCTAACACTTACTTAGTTTCAGCTACACAGGGAATCATTCCACTAGCTGCACAGCTTCCTTTAGGCTCCCTGGGTTCCACATAGAATGCTGGAAGACAAAAGACCACACAAATCTTTACATTTAGGAGAGGCTATGAAAACCATGAAATGCACCAAATCACTGAGAACCAACTGTGTATTTAATAAAACCATTCAGAGCCAAACTCCATTTGTTCAAAGAGTCATTTTATAAAATACTACTTCACTTTTTTGACTTATGAAGTAGCATTAACACCATTAACTCTGCATTGTCATATAAACCATAGAACAGGTACTGAAAACAATAGACAAATTCAAATGTTTGTTAGGAGTAAATAGACACTTCCGGATACTTTTATGGCTTTCAGCATGGCAGAGTTAATTCCTCATTTCATGCACTCAAAGCAAAGCAGAGGACATGCTATCACTGTCACTGCATGTTAGCTGAGCGCTGTTTAATCTGTGAATGCCAGACAGCTGCTACCTAGCAAAGCATAATTTGGGTCTGGAGAGTAATTCTCTTTTTTCATTCTCTAGCACATTCTTTTCCATGTTTGTTTTCCCATGTTCAGTCGAGCTGGCTCAACTTCACTTCTCTTAAATTCACAGCTCTGCTGTATAACTAGGAACCTCTGAAGAGATGACAGACAGAGGTATGTCTGGTTTGTGTAGCAAGAGCTGCAACTGCAGCCCCTAGTCAACACCTCTGCATCTGATCTAGAAGAAAAACACAACAAACAAGAAATCTCTGGCAAAGCTCCCCTGCTCTACCATACTAACATAAACACTAAAACATCTTTACAGCTCTTAGTACACCTAGGGAGCAGACAGGTGATCAAAAGCTGCCTTGCTGCATACTTACCTTTACAGGAGATTGACTTCTTAGGAAACAAGCAGGAACATTAGCTTGTTCAGAGCTTTCTGCAGCAGAAAGAGGGGGCTCAATGTAGAAGGACAACCATAAAACAAGGTCTTGTCATACATGCCAATCTCCACATGAGTTTTCCCCGAACCTGAATCCTATACGTGGATTAGGAAAATCTGACTGACACATAAAACCTGCTTTAGACCAAAGCTGTTGATAAGAGCTTTAAAAGCCCCAAACATTTCAAAATGCCTGGAAACTCTGGGGTGGTACTTTCACTCATATACACACACAGAGCAAAAACATAACTCCACTGAACCATTTTTAGGCATTTACTGTTGAGATGCAGACCAAAAAGTCTACTCCACACTGGGTTTATATACTCTGCTCTCAAACTTCATCTTCCACCAACAACCAACCACCCTTTTTCCCTCCTCCAGGGCTTCACAGCTCTTTTAGCAGACACTCCTGTGGGTGCACAGCCACCAGCCAGCTTAAATGTGCAGGGGAGCAGAGGAGTGTCTGCCTCTCTCCCGGTGGAAGTACTAGCTTGAACTTCTTCCTATTTGACCGTAGCATCCCATGAATTTCAAGAATTTAAGAAAATGTAACATCTGGCACATCTATGTTAATTTCTTCTGGCCTTCTGCATCTACATAATTCCTTTTATAAATCACCAGGGAGGAAAGAAGAAAAGGGAGGGACACAGGGTGCTGTGCAGCCTCATTCCCCAGGAACCTAAACTGAGAAGCAACATCTTACAGTTCACATTTTGAAAAATCATTGTCATGGCAACTTTTTGCAATAAACTACTTTTCAAACATATTTGTATTTCTTTGGAAAAGATCTATGATCCACCAAATCTACATTTCCAGTTGACTTACTGCATGTACTGGAAGCAAATACTTATTTCAAGTTCAAAAGAAGCTGAATCTGATGGAGATCAGCCCTACCCAGCAAAAGCCAAACTTTTTCAGGTTGTTTGAAGTAATTTTCATGTTGGGTGACCTATACACACACACACACACTGACTGGAGCCAGAAATTTTAACATCTGTTAGAACCACCAGCTACAATTCTTCCCCTTTCTTTATGTTTCTGGCCTTCCAAGTTGTCCATTTAACCTTTTAAAATTTTTTAATGTAGTAGCATGTGTAAACTTTGAAAACACAATTATAGGATATGGAATAAAAAGTTAGTATGACTTAGCAGTTAAAAGATCAAGCTCTTCAAGGCTGTATTTAAAGGCTGTCATAGCACAGCAATGCACTGTGGCTGACTGACTACATCCTAAACCATGTACAGTGACTGCAGCGGGGGTGGAGAGAAGCATCAGCACGTTGGTGGCACAGGTTTCGGTTCAGTCCTTGGGCCACAGTCGCACGGTGTAGCCGTATGCTGTGGTCGCCAACATCCCTCCCCCTGTGCTGCTGTGGAGCAGCAACACCACAGCACAGGAACTCAGACAACAGCCTGCACTGCTCGTTAGCAATCCCTCAGCAACCCACAGGGAAATGTAAGTAAGTAAACAGTGTGGACCCTCGGGATTATGGAGGCCTTTGTTTCGCTCACCTGCCTCTTTTCGCACCTGTGTCTAAGCCCCTTTGCTCTGACACTGGCTGTGAGGATCAGTGCAGACCCTCCACACCCTCAGCAGCTTGCCCAGAGGTGAGAGCAGGCAGCTTTCTCACCAAAGGTAACTTTCTTTTCTCCCATGTGGGGAATCAGTGAAGAATCAGTGGTATTTTTTCCCTCTTCAACAGGCAGAAATTGAAAGGATCAGTGCTACATGTGGAAACTTTCACTGTGCATTTCAGTTCTACACTACAATACCAAAGCACTTTGTGCACAAGGGTTACAGCATAAAACAAACTTCAGTCAAAGCCAGCATGTTATGGGAACTGCTTATTTCAAGCCTTAACCTGCAATGAAACTTTCTCAGCAGAAGCATTCTGAGTGCAGCACAATGGCATATAATGGACTCTCAGGAGCCCAGAACACATCTCACCACATCCTCAACCAAGCACTGTGCTAGTACCAGTCTGTCACACTGATCTGCTCCGCACCACTGCTGCACAAATACATTTATGCAAAGTTACTCAAGAGGAAGTCTAAAAGCAGGAAAGTCCTGCTGCAATTAGTTGAAATGAATTATTAGTTTGTGAGGCTTCCTGCAGTTGAAGAACCTTTCAATGAATTACAGACAGGTTATGGTTTTGGGAGCAAATACACAAGAACTTTATCAATCTGCTCCAAACCAGGATAACAAACTATTTCTGATTAGCCTCAGTTTGAGCTTTGGAAACAAAACAGCTTAAGAAATGTGATCAAACTAGGTAAAATTTGATCCTAAGAACATGCCTGCATAGAGTAGAAGCTAGTTAAGTAGACACCTGAAAAGGCACCATGCTGAGTTTTGGCTGCCACTTGGCAGAAGGCTACATGGCAGTCTATGGGAATACCAAGCCAGGCAACAGGTATGTTGGAAGCCTGAATACCTTCTCAAATGAAAAGTGGACTTCTCTGAGAAAGGCCATACTGGAAAGGATTTACTACTTTGGCAGGGAAGAGAAGGCCAGGTACAAAAATACCCCAAAAAAATCAGAAACAACTTCACCACATTTACAGTCCATAATGCCAGGCCAGGTCTCAGGGCCAAGAATCAGAGCTATCACCAAATCTCTTCCTACAGCAACCCCGCCAGTCACCAGGATGCAGGCAAAAGTCTCTTAGCAAACAACTGAGCCTTAACCTGGTGTGCTGTCACTCCAAGTCCAGAGCTTGCTCATCAAGAGAGGTTTTTCCACTCAAGACCGGGCAGAAGAAACCCACTTTCTGCACTCTTGAAGAGCACCTGACTCTGTGTGCACTCACACAACACCGCATTTCATGTTCAAAGTCCAACAAGTAGTCTTAAGAAAAAGTGGAACAGATGTTTCAGATCTGTAGCTCACTGTGTGCAGCTAATTGTGTAAGGCCAGCTTAAGGAAAAACGAATAATAGTGTGAAAAATGATGGGCAGAGAAAGAGTAAAGCACCTTACAACTTTTTCTTATGGAAGACACATTCCTTAAGCAGCTTTTTCAGCAGACACACGCATCATCCTTGAATCCCTCCCTTCTCTTTACATTCTCTAGCCACACAATACCTTACTGATTACTTCTCATTGTTTTTCCATTTGGCCCCATTAAAAAGTTTTCAATTGTTTCCTATTATGTGCTTCATCTTACTTTATTAGGTGGGTGGAATGATTTGTTAGGATTACTGTCTTTTCAAAGAACAAACCCAAGTCCGGTTAGCTAAACAGAATATAATTTTAGAAGGGTGCCTTCAGGTGCTTTTGTAATGTAAATAAATTAATGAACTAATTAATTCAGCAGCAGTTCTTGTTTTGAGAAGTCTATTTAAGCTATGAGCAAGACAATGGGCAGAGGGGAAATCAAGACAGCCAAACAACGGGGCTGTTCAAGATTATGCCATCAGTTTTCAGTAAAGCTGAAACCACAACCCAAACCAGATTCCATCCAATTCCCTACGTCGTAGTCACTCATTTATTCTCATTTATTTCACTGCGCATAACTCAATCGCCTTCAAAAAACAAAGGTTCATTCCCTGAGGAATTAATCTCCATCCATTTAAAAACTACCAATATTCCCCTCCTCCCTCAAGATCCTTGTCAAAGGCCATACAAGGTCCAGCATGTACAAAAAAGCAAATTATCTTCTAACAAGAGTTTGTGTGTTTTTTCCCCTTTCATTTGCAAAGGGTGGTAAAAGAATAATCCTTCACTATTTTTCCAGGGTACACTGTAACTTTTGCACAGCATGACAGACCTTTAACACCTCGGTATGTATTACGAATAATTAAAGCAGCTCATGCCAAGGGAAGAGCTACTCTGTGCTGACACAACCAGTTCACATCTCTACAGCAAAACTGCAGGTTATGGGACCAAAAGAAACCACGGCCCCTGGGTATTTGACAGAGATGCATTCCACTGAAAGCATCTGAAAGTAGTTGTGCTACAAATATTTACCTTACCCTGGCTCAATCCATTCTGCAAATTAACCTATGGAAAATTGCAAGTCTCTGTAGCCAAACCAGAATAACTTTGAAAAACCACCTCGGTCTACAATCTACTTGGCAATGGAAAGAAAAACATTTACTTTTAAACTGAGCTAAGTGTGCACAGATTTTCTTTTACACTGAGTTCAGCTATCAGACTTCACCTTGAAGTGTCTGAGGTGCCTTCACCAATTACATTCAGCTGAATGTAATTCAGGTAGATTATCAAGTGACTCCTGTAATAATAAGATATGCTTTAAACTAATTGTAGTAAGTAAATAACTTCATATTTCTTACTGCTCTCAACAATGAAGAAAAGACAGCAGTCACACAAAAAAAGGAAGCCCTTCTAGCAGTTCTGGCTAACAGTGTCCCTCTCCAGCAGAAAGCAGTTGTGAGAACAGTGACCCACACAGCCCCTAACACTGAAGGGACAAGTCTAAAGACAAGAGCCAGACCACCTCATAAGATCCCTGTTGGCAGCAGATGCTCATAAGGAGTTTACAGAAGGGCCACTGGCCATCTCAGTGAGTGTAACACAGTTTACAGGCTGCCAGCCAAAAGAATCACTCATTGCATGCAGTTGTGTAGGAACTTCAGTACCAGCTGACCACATAAATACTGGAATCATATCTAAGTTATGTAAAACAAATTGTTCTAAGTGAAAGCACTGACATATGAAAGTGCTTTAAGAGCATATGCTTGGATTTTTAAACTGACTGCAGTTTCTAAAGCAGAAAATACACACAGCCACCTGCTGAAGCCCTAATTCTCTCTCCTGATTTGAGTCCCAACTTCCCTATTGCAGTGAACAGCATCACCATTTCCCACTGTACAAAGGATGCTGCAGTATTTTGATGCTAACTGTATCAGCAGCTTCAAAGGAGCTCCTTTTGAGTACTTGAACTTGGTCAGCAGTTGTATCAGACTCTCAGCTCTCCTTTAGAAATCTGGTGGCATTCAACCAACACACACTTTTCTTTTCATAAGTTTTCACATATTTTTGAGTTCTCTTGACATTTTGTGCCTCACAAGAAACCAGGTAGGTATCTATCCTGTACTTCATGAGACATAATCACTAACTCCAAGCACAGGTAACTGCTGGAAGCTGGAATACATCAGATCTTTGGCACTCCAGGCCACCCATTTTTATGGTGATCCAGAATACTTGAGGCTTTCTGTACAGACTCATTGGCAATGAAAATATTGAACAGTCAGCATATGACCAAAACCAAGAGTGAGGACACTTGTGTTTGTGAATCTATTACTGAGCTACACATGCCTCCCATAATCATAGGCACTAAGATGATTTTCTCCCTCCCTTTCCATTTTAAAACAAAAGGATAAGACTGACTGCATTACAAGTTTCAAAGTTGCAGGAGGAAAAGCATTACACACACAAAAAAAACCTCAAAGTAAGAACTAAAAACTGTCACTTTATGCTACTACATGGATGCAAAAATAAGACTGGTATATTTCAGGAGCACATAATCCTTTTGGTTGAAAAAAACCCACTTATGTTCACTAAACAGGAAAAGTGAGACAACAAACAACTACGACTGTCATACTGTCTCTGGCAGTCTGACTTTGTGGGAATAACAAACTGTGACAGGAGGTCAGGAACAGCATTCTCACATTTTGCAAAGTAAGTTTTGTCTTTCACAAGACAGATGCTGTAGACAGAACAGCATTTATAACCATTCTTTCTGAGACACCAGAATATTATACTAGCTTATTCTCTTTACTGGAATCCTGTCTCACCACCTATGCTTTTGTTGGTTCCTCTACAGTATTCCTAGTTCTGTGAAAGAGTTCTTTAATACTTACATCTAAGTAGTCCCCTAACTGGCATTCTTCTAGCAGCAAAACACTGCAATTAAATAACCTTTAACTAAAATCCAGATTTTCTGCTTCCTTTAAGATGCAGATCATTGGACCAGAGAGCTGCCCCCCAAGACACATGGACAAACTGGAGACCTAAATGGGTCAGTTCTCAGATTATCTTTTAGGCAAGAGGCTTTGATTCCCTACTTGCTCTGTTATGGTCAGCACGGAGATCAGAACGTAAAAACACCATCACACTATCACACCAAAGCCACACGTGACAAGGAGAACCTCCTCATCTCACCACAAAGACCACTGGCACTTGTGCAGAGGAAATCAGAGCTCCCCTTAGCTTTGCCAACACCCACCTCCCTGGGGCTCTCCAATTTGCTCACCCCCAGTCCGTCGCCAAGAGCCTTCCCCAGGGAAGGGGGAAGCCAAGGTGACAGTGAGCAATGGGAGCAGTCTGCAAGTCTTGGCTTTCCTCATCACTCCCTGGGAAGGTTTCAACCCAGATCTGCAATTACCTGACTCAAGTGAGAGGCAAAAGAAAGGAGGGGAGGGGAGGAGAAAAGAGAGATCACTGACTGTTTCAAAAGCCACACTCGAGACGACTTACTGTACAGAAGACACTGAGAAAATCTGCACAGACAGTTTACTTGTGTCACATGTTTACAGGGGGTAAATTGCAGTTGGCACTTTACCAGAAGGCAACATTTGCCTTGAACATTTGCCATGAAATTACCATTGTTTCAAGTCAAGTTACTATGTTATTACTGCTGGGTAACTTAAGAGTCAAGTACACAATTAATCCGTGTCACCAATGAAGATAGTCTGCAAAACATTACAGCCATTAATCTAGTATTTTTAAAAAGGAGGAAGGGGTAAGAGACAAAAGAACTTACTAGACTTCCAGTAACCAGAAGACAAAGCCTATTAGTCAGAGGCAAATAGGGGAAAGGAAGCCAGCAAGATAAGATGCAGACCCCTAGGGAGATGCAGCCAAAGAGAAGGAGCCCAGCCAGGGAATTCTGATGAAGCTGTTAGGGGGGGTTCCCCCTTCCTGTGACTACCAAGTCCCTCGACTGTTTACAGATTGTTCTTTCAGTCTTCCAAGAATTCTGGCTACCAATATGGAGCTCCTTCTGTATTTTTAAGTATGAGGATGAAAGAAAGGACTGTTTTTCTAACATCCCATGCTTCTATTTTTATAACCTCTTCTTACTCAGAGCAGAGTTTTCCTGTTACATTCACATACAGACCCATGTGCCTAATGGAACAATAACATTGTTTCTGCAATTTGCAAGTTCTTACAAACTGCCAAAACCCCATCATGATGGATTTTATAGTGCTCCAAGGCTCTAAATTAAATTTACCAACGTTTCCCTGGTACCAATAAAGAAAATCAAGTGCTTCAGTGTAGGACAGATCTGAGCAGTGCTGGGGCACTCTCACTCCCTCCGACCTGCAGCCGTGCATCTCTATATCCAAACCCTCTGTGCATTTCTTTCTGCCATGAGGAAATGCAAGTGTAGAAGAGTTGTGTCTGTCCCTTCTTCTTCCATCCCCTTCCCATCTGCTTTATACCCCACTGCCCCATACACACCACACAGGACTTCTTCCTGTTCCTTAAGCCGAACTAAAGCAAGCAGCAGAACCAAGCCTCTTCCTTATCCACTCCCAAATTTGTCAGAACACATCCTAGAAGTCTGTCAAATTGTCTGGCAGCCCTTCTTGTTCAGTATATATTTCTTCAATTAATTTCAATGAGGGTCTTCCAAAAGAGCTGTTCTTAGTTTTCTCTCAAAGCCACTCCTTCATCTGATCATCTTTATTCAATACAATTCATGCTAAATGGAAGCAAGATGTAATTATTAATGAATTTCCAAGATCAACAAATTATAAGAACTACTGACAGAAATCAGTGAGAATTTTCTATGAACACAACAACACTCAACTTTAAAATAAAGCAAGAATCTGGGCAGAAAAGGCACCTTACACAGCCTTGAAGATCCTGATTACAGCTCATATTGCAGGCTGTCAGTCTCATAAAGAAAGCAGCCAAGTAGTACCAAAGCTGTAAGTTCCCCTGTTATTAGTTTTGTTACTTTTTTTTTTTTAAGAATTACAGTCATTCATGCCTACATACAACTTGCTATTGGGAACATTAGGAAATAATCAGAGTTTTAGAAATCATTACAAAAGCCGGTATTTGCAGTAAGTTTGTAAAGCCAGTTGCACTTTGCAAATCTGAGCTAATTCAACACAGATCACAAGCTCCCCTTTTTCTGCTGATGCGCAGAAAACCTTTGCTTTAGACTGTGAGCTGCCTTTCATGTAAATGTGAATGTTTTCCACAGACCACCATGACACACCTGCGTGGGAAGACTTTGAGGACAGACTACAGAACCAACAAGAACACGAGGTCAGATCTCTTTACTTTCACATGCAATCTTAACTAAGGGACTGTGTTTCCTCTTCTGAGGATTATCTTTCACCAGGGAAACGCGCAGCAGTGTTCAGATGCACACGAGTACTCAGACACTCTCTCTTCCCATTGCTGTAGCCCAAATAAAACACTAATACTGTAGCTACACATTAACTGTTTAACAAAGAGTTTTTTAAACACATCAGAATTTGTTCAGATGATGTTTTTTGGTGAACTGTTCTCTCAAAAAAAGACAGACCATGCCAATGAGGCCTGTAATTTTCAAAAGGGTAGGGCAGTTCTGTGCTTTTTGTTTGTACAGCAATACCCCCTTTTCTTTCCAGAGCACTTAACTCATTACCCCTTTAAATTACGTGTCAGACACTGCCATTCAAAAAAATATACCATCTGTGGATCAATGCTGTATTCTGACACTTAGCATCAGCCTGTTCAGTTATCAATGTAACATTTTGAAGGGCAGCATATCAGCAGTGTTAACTATTTAAAAGATAATCAATGATTCTTTCCAACAACCAGAGCACTGATAGGATAGGCATATTCTTCCAACCAATATTTGCTCGAAACACTGATTATGCAAATTATAATTCAAGTAGTTATGAGTAGCTTATTAGTACCACCACAGCCCCAGAGAGTGATTAACGCAGATTGCAGCTTGCACAGGAAGGGTAAACACGTTCAAGGGAGGGAGGAAGAGCCGAAGCAGGAAAAAAAAGCGGCTGTGCGAAGGGGGTATGCTCAGATAGAGAGAACTACCTTGAAAATAAATCGCTTTACAGTTTATTTCTCTGTCTTTTTCCTGAAAACACTACGAACATTCACGGGCCAACGGGACACGTGAGAAGGCTGGGCACGAAGCGCACCCGAACAAAGCAGCCGCTCTCCCCGGCCCTGGGGGGCTGCGGGGCCGCCGGTAGCGACCATCGTCA
>NW_008238321.1:11734075-11770931 GCF_000691975.1 Corvus brachyrhynchos | reverse complement strand
GCTCAGTGCCCCACAGCGCTCAGTGACCCACAGGGCTCAGTGACCCACAGCGCTCAGTGACCCACAGCCCGCAGTGACCCACAGCGCTCAGTGCCCACAGCGCTCAGTGCCCCACAGCGCTCAGTGCCCACAGGGCTCAGTGCCCCACAGGGCTCAGTGACCCACAGCCCTCAGTGCCCACAGGGCTCAGTGACCCACAGCGCTCAGTGACCCACGGCGCTCAGTGCCCACAGGAGGAGAAGGCAGCGTCTTAAGCTGTGCCAAGGGAGGTTTAGATTGGACACTAGGAAGAACTTCATGGAAAAGGGGATTAGACATGGGAATGGGCTGCCCAGTTTGGTGGTGGAGTCACCATCCCTGGAGGTGTTTAAGGAAAGACTGGACGCAGCACTCAGTGCCATGGTCTGGTTGACAAGGCGGTGTTTGGTTGCAGATTGGACTCGATGGGCTCAGAGGTCTTTCCCAACTCGCCTGGTTCTGTGTCCCGTAGCCCTTCATCCCACAGCCCTGCTGTGGTTCTCAAATAGCAACCAAAAATCATGTCTATCAATGAGTTTCATTGAGTGACCCTCAGAATGAAGTTAGAAAAGGGTCAGGGAAGTCAGAGTGGATTTTGTCTCTGCTAGCATTAATATTTATACCTGTTCTTAAGCTTGGGAGTGTTTCCAATGCTGGGAAATATTTCTATTCATGCATTCAGTTGCATTTGGCTGGAAGCCAAGGTATGAATAAGGTGCATAAATCTATACTGGAGCTTGTGTCCATGTTGTTATATTTCTGTATGCTTCTATATTATATAAGCAAGGCCATCCAAGGATAGCTGAGAATTCATTTTCTCTGCTAAATTTCTTGCACTGCATTAAAATCTTTCTCTGCTTGTAAGTAACAGAGAACTAAACACACAGGAGGAGAAAATGGTATGAAAGCATAAACAACAGAGTTGTTGACAAGACTAGAGACAAGTTCATATTGCTTTAGATTTTACCTGGACACTGTGTGCTTTTCATGAGAAAACTAAGAAATAAGTAAAGCAATTTTTTTTGTTTGTTTCCCTTCCCCCTTCCCACAGTCTAAGTCAGCATTTCTGTTCTTGCTGAGGCTCCTGTACAGGAGGCACTCCCAGAGCAAGAGTCTGTATGTCCTACTAAAATTAGATAATGCTTCGACCACCTCAGACCAAGAGAATAAAAACTCAGTGGTCAAAAGGAACTAGTTAAGGGTTTCCACTTTCATTTATTCAAGTGAAAAGAACGTTGTAGAATCCTAATTTTGTGCAAATTGGCTTATTTGAACTGACATAGGAAACAGTGATAAAATCCATGTCCTTGCTTTTACTATTTAATTATATTCTCTTTGCAAGCAGTTTGATTTTTCTGATCAAAAGACTGGTCCATATGCAAGAGCAAGCTTAAAAGAGATCCAAGTTCAGTCGGAAATCTGAGGCACAGATAGAACAGCAGAGTTCCCATCCCAGTTGATGAACAATGTGAGTGCAATTGACTTAGGGAGTCTGGTTCAGAGGTGTAGATCAGGGTTTCAGATCACTTCAGTTTGCCAGCAGAAAGACACTGGCATGACAAAATCCTAAACCCTGTGAAAGTCACTCTGCTTTCAGATACTATTACTGAATATCTTGATTCAGTAGCTTCATTCTTTTTCACCAAATCTGCATATATTTGTGATTGCAGCTTGTAGATGGAAACAGTGAGAAATAAATCTTTGAGTCAAATTGATGGGAATGTCTGGAAGTTTACAGGCTTGTGTCACTGGTAGAAATGAGGATGTAACACCATCATGGAAGAATTCGTGATCTTTCATTCTAGTCACTTTTCACCATGTGGAGATGGAATACTTTAGCTGTGATCGATGCTTTGCTATGATTTGGTTTTTTCTGAATCTTAAAAAAAAGTTATGAATGTTCCATCAAGAATGAAAATCAAATGAAGTTTTCACTTTGCCAGGTACATACGGCAGCCACGTGTGGTCAGCGTTTGCAGGGTGCTGTCACAGGCCGCTGAGTCACTGATTTGAGTAAAAGAAGACAAAATTACTTTTGTGGAAAATAGATTTTGAAACTTACTTAATATTGCTGGAAGGCATGTGACCTACCCAGCTATCACAGGAATCTGTGACCCCTTCTCTGCCCCCTGTGCCACAGAACTCATTGTCTCTGTTGTTGTCCCTCAAGGAAATGACAGCCCAAATCCACTGCTGCCTTAGGAACCACAGACTCATTTTGGCAGACTTGCATGAAAGGTGAATATGGATTACTGACCTCTCGTTGCTGTGGAGAGCTCTGAAAGGAATGATTGATTATCTGCTGCATTAGCAGCAGGAGAGAGACTGCAGGTCACTTTTTAGCTAAGTGGCATCATTTAGCTCTTTAAAAACCCCCAGATATATGAACTTTTCTGCATCTATTTAAATAAACGTTAGCCAAAGAGTGCATTTGAAAATAGCAGCTATGGATTGGGATACAGGGAGGATTGTCTTACGGGCACACAGTATGGAACATGGTGGTGTTCCCTACTACAGTGTTGATACACCATGGTCTTGAACGACAGAATTTACTTCCATAGCAGAGATGTGACCACAGCTTAATTTGGAAGGCAGTCAGCCCAGCAGTTTGTCACTGTGTCTTTAGACTCCTTGCCACTAGCAAACCAGCTGTCAAATAGAAGTTGTATTGCTCCTAAAGAAAACATTTTACATCTGAGAAGTTCAAAGCTGCCTTTTCACATTATTTCATGCAGGGTTTTGTTCCCCACCACCCCTGAGCAAATCCAGTTTCAGCACCAGCGCTAGGTGTGTGTTACTAACGTGTGGCCCAGTTAGCTGGGATCTGAAAGAAGAGATCAATTGTTTTAAAATATCCTTTTTTTTCCATGGGCTCTTCCTTTCACCCTTTATTTTCTAAAACTCTCTATGTACTCACTGCTGGCAGATTTTATGCTTAAAGTGAGTGGCTGATGCTTGACTTGAGAAGAAAGGATGAAATAAAATAGGCTTACAGCTTCAGCAAAGGAGCTGGGCAGAGGAGGAGGGTGCTGGACATGCGTTCCCAGCCAAGCATCCCTCGCTGGAAAGCACCTGTGATTTAGCTGCTCCTGGATCTGCAGTCAGTCTTGGTGCAGCCTGTCTTCTGTCCGAGCTGTGCTTTGACACTGCACTGTTGGGGTCATTGTATAGTGCAGCTGGCAGATTCCTTTTATTATTTTTATATGAACGTTTAATTTAAATTCTAGACAAGCCTGCAAATAGTAAAATAAGGCTGCTGTTTCATTGATTATTCAGATTATTGAACTTTTGCGTCAACCATTTAAAAATCCAAAGGAATGTTTATTTGTTTCCTGAAAGAAAAACTTCCTGCTTTTTATAGTCTAAGGGACTATTTGTTTTAATTAACAGTGAAAAAACTTTGCATCTTCACCCTGCAGTAAGTCATTAACTGCTCAAATCTCCTTCGGAGTTTGGAGGCAATGGGATGTTTCAGGTGCTGGATGTGCGCACGGGTAGGAGGGGTTTGCGTGGAGACCGAGGGAGCGTTACCAGCCTGCGCCGTCGGGCTCTGCCCCAGCCTCCAGCTGGGCTTGTTTGGGAGGCAGCGCTTGGCTTCCCTCCACAGCCCCGGTTCCGACACTGGGCTCCAAACTGCGATCCCGCTTTTCCCCACTGACTCGGCTGTGCGGACACACCTACCTTTGACCTCTCCTGGTTTGCTTTGTGGCAGTAAACACCCGAAATTTGCTCAGCTAATACAATAGCCCTGTACTTTTTGACAGAAACGCCTGTGGTTAACCTCTGTGGGCTGCATTCTGTACTAAAATGAAGGGTGGTAGAAGTTAAACAATGGGTGTGACTACCACAAGATGGGTGTTAGTGGGAAAGTGGTGTAACATCCACTTAGCATTCCAGAGATGTGAAATATAATTATGATTTAAATGCCAAAGATGTAAGTTGCAAGATGAGTAACTACAAGGACATGAAAGCCTCCCTTATCTTCCTTTCTATCCCACTCAGAATCATTTTGCACACCCACAAAACTAATACAAGTAGTGTCACTTGATGAAATTATACCTGATACATGACTTGTACCATCACTTACATTTCTGTCAGTGTGGGCTCTGTTTATACCAAAGGAAAAATTCCAATCTCGTTTACAACATTTTAAGTTGGAAGTAATTCTGCTCTCAGTGGAATTACTCCCTATTTATACTCCCACTCAGATCAGAATCTGACCCAGGCTTTGAATTCTGTCTTATTTGCTCTCAGCCTTTCCTGTCATTGACAGAGGTCCTTGATCTGTAAAGGGCTCCTCATAGCTTCATTTATGTATCTTTGCAGAAATGGCTTATGAGCAGGTCTGTAATGTTAAGAATTGTTGACTAAATGAGCCCTGGGAGCAGCTGGTTGCCGAGTATACAGGAATAGCTGCTTCATGTCTTTTACATCATCCAGCATACGTGGGAAGGAGAGCAAGAATGCAGAAGTGCAGCCCATGCCTAGATGGGGGGCTACACAGTTCTGTAGCAATTCCAGCATGGAGAAGTTAAAGGACAAAAGAGTAACTTGTGGGGGGGGGGGGGGGAAGTGGGGGAAATAATTGTTGGTTCTAAACTTTTCAATAAAATCTTTATATTGGTATGTTTAAAATCCAAGGTCAGCTCTGAACAGAGGGCATGTGCTGTCCCAAGTTGTTACCTTAGTAATTGTCTGATGCATAGATCAGAATTGAAATCTGTATTTTAAACATTTAAACATACCCCGGCATTGTTCCTTTTATTTTCTTTATAGATTACATTAAAACCTAAGCTGTTACCAGCTTCTCAGAGGTGACACCTTCAGATCAAAACAGAGGGGTGAGGCCAGGATTTGGGACTCAGCTTGGTGCTAGGTTAACGCTTGTAACTGAACTGTTTCTTTTCTGTACAAAATATGCACCTAACAGGGGGACGCAGTGATTTGTCAGATACATGTTCACCTGTGCCTTCGTGTCTGACTGATTTCATTGCCTGAAATGAGCTCTAGAGTGGATAAAGCAAAGCACTTACTCCAAAGTGTTTGATGAGCTGAGACTACCTCATTATATTATTGTGGAATTTATTTCCTAGAAATACCATAAACATTTACTAGAAGTACTTTCTGCTGTGTAGGAAGAATAATTTCCTATCTGGGGGAAAAATATATGGTTGGTTAAACATGTTAAAATACAAACAGCAACACAAAAATGTTCTCTATTAAGAATCAGAGGAAAACAGTTCTTGAAACCACGAAAGGTCTTTAGATCACAGCAACAGTTAAAGCTAGGATTTCTAATGAAAAAGAACCATGAGCCAAATCCTGTGTTCAGGTTAGTATCTGTCATTCCAGCTTTGGTGAGGGAAAAAGGGTGTGAGTGTCTGGAGCCACAGGAGGCCTGTTCTGGCCACTGTACTGGAGGCAGCAGCTCGAGAACAGTACAGCCTGAGAAGCCTTTGGCTCAAGCCCCTCTTCTACAACCCAGAATTCAGGAATTGCCACAGACTGCAGGGATTTGAGCCACAGCACACTGCCAAACTTCCCACGGTAGTTTGGGTGCTGCATTAGGAAGCAGCTTTTCCTCATGGCCAGGAGAGCGCTCCCTCCAGAGGGAAGGTGAGGCTGTCTGAATTACTCTGCTCCAAACTGTCCATTCCCAGCACACGGGTCTGATTTCAGGGTAGATTCACCCACAGTAATTAGAGCTCCAGGCTGGCAAATGGATCCTGATAGTCAGATAATGTCCTGTCCCTGACACTTGTTCCTCATTGCGTCCATGTTCTTACTTGGCAGTGCTGCTGCACCTTCCTTTGGGACAGTAAGGTACCTTTGACAGCTGCAGTGCCCCTTCTGTTAATTTAATTCATGGCAGAAATGTTGTTATCCAGAAGTGGATTTGTCTCAGGGATATTTGTGGTCTGTCATGAAATAGTGTAACCACTTATATGATAAAATACTCATTTACATAAAACAAGAATAAATTTCATTCTTTCTTCTGACAAATAGTCTTATCACACCTGGAGGCTGATTCAGTGGGCTCAGCAGGTACACAGCTCTCTGAAAATAAAGACATTCAGAACTTTTCTAAATCCACAGTTAGTCTGCCTCTCCTGAGTGCTTAGATAAAATAGCTTTCATCACCTTTTCATCACATCAGACTCCAGCTGAATCATTACTGCCTACTGTCATGGTATCACAAATAAGCTTCTCAGCCCCTGAAGCCTGTACAAGTTTTCAGCAATGTTGTGGTGGTTTTATCATGTATTTCATTCACAGATTTGCAAAGATAGGGTCAGCATTGGTACAACAATGTCTCAGGAAGGGGGATGCGTAGAGTTTCGGTGACTTGCCCAATGTCTGTTGCAAAACGTGAGTGAAACAGAACCCAGGCATTCTTGTAGCAGCCTTGATTCAGCAAAGCACTAAACCAAGTGCTTAACTTTAAGCAAGAGCTCAAGTTGTTTGAATGGAGACGGATTTAAGTATCTGTATAAATACTTTGCTGGACTGAGTCTTCAGCTTTCAACAGCTAATTATTGTTTACAGCTATTTCAGGGGTTTTTCATATAGCT
Source organism: Corvus brachyrhynchos (assembly GCF_000691975.1). Taxonomy (NCBI): domain Eukaryota; kingdom Metazoa; phylum Chordata; class Aves; order Passeriformes; family Corvidae; genus Corvus; species Corvus brachyrhynchos. The sequence goes on along the minus strand of NW_008238321.1, from coordinate 11,764,341 downwards.
CAGCATGTCTTTGGATGGCGGAAATATTTTTAAACTAATTTAATGGTGTGAAAAAATGTCCTGCTTGCTGGCCTTTTGGCATCTCAGATGTTCATGCATATGTTGGGGGTTTGTCTTGTCTTTATAGATGACACCAGCAACTCGACAAGAAGTTCTTGGCCTTTACCGCAAGGTTTTGCAAATAGCCAAAACCTGGCAGTCGGCATCAGGACAGATAGAGGAAACCATGAGAGAGAAAGAGTACATAAGAAATGAAGCCAGAACGTTATTCCGAAAAAACAAAAATGTGAGTGTCCTTATGGTTTTGAATTTCCGAATGACTCTTCTCTTGCTCTTAGCACTCTGTGGTTGGATGTTAAGATAGGAATATAAGGCTTGAATTCCCAAAATTTCATTCACCTTAAATGCTGGCATATTTGGGTTACAGTTTAAATTTCATCCCTGAGAAAACTCAAACCATTTCAGCTCTTCATTAACTACTGTAGAAGTCTAAAAGGTCTTTTTTCAGTAAAAAAGTGCCAAGAAAAAATGAAATTCCAAAGATACTGCCTGTGTAATTGAAGCAGCTTTTGATCTTTACAAAGTTAGCTAAGTGTATCATTACCCATGCAATGGCAAACAGAGCTCAGCAGCTTCTTTTTTTCTTCTCAAAGCAGCAATTATTGGCACTTCTTTTAAAAGAAGCACTTTAATTTTTTTCTTAAGGAAGAAATTTCAAACCCTGGTAATCAAAGGCCCTTCTTGTAATTCAAGATCACAGCACTTATTTATATCCCATACTGGTCTGGGACTAAATTGAAGTAATGCAAAATCAAAAAAATGAATTTAAGTCATAATTCACACCACATTTCTGACTTCAGAGGGAGTTTCTGGATAGGATGATAACAGAATGTACACCAAGCAGTGTCTTTCCTTTCTCCTCTAGTGACTTTGCAGAGTGAAAAATCGGTGAGTGTGGTTTTTTCATAGATGTAGTAGTAGTTTACATGTGTATTGTCTTTTTACAGAGAAAATACCATGTTTGGGTAAAAAACTCCATCTTTAGCCTCAGTCCTGACAGCCTCTGGGCCTTAACATTCAGCACCATCAAGCCCAGAACTGTTGAGTCAAGGAAATATCAATGTTACCTTTTATGGATGTGAAAAATAGAATCATTGTATCCTTGGCATTGCCAAAATAAGCTAAGGAAAGCCACGTGCTGTGCATCATTTACACTTGAGCTTCCAATTGCTAATTACTGTACTCGTATAAAACGCTTGTTTGTATGATTGCAGGTAACAGATCCAAAGCTGATTAAGCAGTGCATGGAAGAATGTGAGGCAAGAATAGAAATTGGACTTCACTATAACATCCCCTACCCGAGACCTGTGAGTATAAATACAAAGTCTTCACTGATACCCACTGAGCTTTCCCTGTACAACAAAACCATCAGTTTACATCACTCTCACTGCACTGCATTTTTAGATGAGTTGGCATTTAAATGTGTACTAAAGCAGAGCCAAATGTACATTGAGATGTTCTCTTTCACTGTAAAGTGGAGGATTTCTTCTCAAAACAAGGAGTCAAAGCCTAAATGGAGTTTCATGAGCTAAATTCCCAAGGCCTCTGAATATTTAGCTAGTCTTCTCTGACCGATGAATATAGAAATCTCTACTGCTGCTTTAGTCAGTGCTTGTACTACTATTTGCACCTAAACACCCATCTTGCAGGATGACAGCCTCAGCAACAGTAACACCTGACTGCCACCACCTACATTTTTCAGTCATTTAGGGGGGTTACAGTTGCATGATTCCCCTGAACAGTCTTGAAATATAAAGACCTTGTCAATCACAAAGGAAGAGTCTGTCACCTATTGCTCCTTCTGCTTATGGAGTCAATGACATTGATTGTGCATTTTAATGTGCCATATATATAATCATGAGAGTAAGAAGGCAGGCTTTCAATACATACAGTTTGGAGTTATTTTGTGACTTGTTAAGTAGGTATGAATAAATCACATAGTGATTCAAGACATCTACTCAAGAATTTTTAGGGTTTCTAGTTCTTACTCTTCTGGAACATTGTCAGCAAACCTATTTCATTAAGTATCATTGCAGTCTGATATCAAACTACAAAACAAAGTTACTAAGGCCTAGCATATCTAGGATTTTATTAAGGCCTAAAATGTATAGGATTTTAATAAACACAAAAATTAGGGCCTGAAAGTTACACCACTCCTCAGAGAGTGCTCCGCCTAGAAATCTAATAACCTGGCTTGAGACAATAGAGTTACCCTCTCCAAAGTGTGAAGAAATTATTTAAAACTCAGTGAAACTTAGTTTGTATACATGCTGCCTTTTTCTTCCCAATATGCACCTAACTGGTGGGATTTTCTTTTCCAGATCCATCTGCCTCCCATGGGCCTTGCCCATAAACAAGGCCGTACATTGCGACACCAGGAAAAGTTAAGGAAGATTTCTAAGCCAATATACCTGAAATCCCACGATGAAGTTTCATAACCCACCCTTTAAGCTGTGATGTGTAATCACATCCTTTAAGCTGTGAACTGCAATCCAGGTGATTTGTGTGCACAACTGTGAATGGTGTGGTCACTTGCTCACACATTTCCTGAGGCCAAAAAGCCAACTGATCCATTATGTATGATGGATAAGGTTGCTCTAGTATTTATTACATTTCAACCACTGACTTGGCAATAAAAGTAACACTTTTTAAGGAGGTGTGATACAAAGATTACTTTGACACTAGGACAAACTGCAGCAGGATTTCAACCTCTGTTCATCTGTAGCAGCGTTCTCTGGTGGTTTGAGGATTCTGTGAGCTCGGCTATGACTCAAGACAGTGCCTTGTGTAAGGTCAGCCAAAATCAAGGCAGTCTGGGAGAGTCAAGCAGACCCAGTTCCTCCAGAGCTTCTGAATGCCAGTGGGAATACAGTCACTGCACCATGCAGCTGCTCTCCTTCCTCTCTGGTCCCTGCTCTGCCTGCTGTCCCTGGAGGAGAGTTCCAGTGTCATAGTACCCTTATGGGGAAGTTTTGTTTCTGAATGGACAGTAGCAAAGAGAAAGCAGAAGTGCCACTACTCCTCCTCCTTTTTGCAAACTGCAGAGGAGTGGCCTAGAGCCTCTATGTCAGCATTTTTCCCCCTTCCTTTGGAGAGGGTGTGGATGTGAAATGCAAAGTTTGGAATGCCATTATACAACTCTGAGTGAAACATTCCAGTGTTGGCTTCCTCAGGTTCCCATGTATGGACTGGTTGAAAACTCTCGCTTCAGGGTATCACTATGGGAACAAGCTTAGGATGCTTTGGTGTCCTCACTGTGTGTTTTCACATGGTCAGCTTTTCAGCATAATCAGCACACTGGCTTTCTCAACAATTACTTTAATTTTAGTGTTAGGTTTTAACTCTTACATTATGGACAGAACCCCAACTTTAGTAAAAGAAAGTATCTCCAAGTCTCCTAAGTTTGAAGGGTATTTCTCTTTCACAGGTGCCTCATGAATGGAAGTAAAGTGAAATTAATTTTCCTTTCATGGGCTACCAGTTGTTTTGGCTCCCTTTCAGTCCTTTGATTTTACCAGGCTGTTGACACATTCTCTTCAGGGAAGTTAGGGGAGCCCTCCGTCCTTCAGGCTGGAAGTACCATTGAGACCAAGCTTGGACAAGAGCCACACTGTACTGGACACTACCTAAGCAGAGTCCTCAGCACTTTAAGGACAACCTATTCCAGCCTGACAATAATAGTGGCAAAAGAAAGCAAATTTGAAGCAGGCATTTGTGTATTTCCTTTTACAGTGGGAGAAATCAATGAGATCTCATTTCTGAGCTCACCAACTCATTTAAAACTCTCCAAGCTCTAATAAACAATGACAAATAAATAATTCCTGTCTACTTGAAGTTAGAACTGTTCCTGTGCAGAACAGACTGACAGTCCCTCCCCCTGGAATGCACTTATAAGAGTGAAAAAAGTACAAGCAGATGAGAAAGTACAAGAAAATAAGAAGAGTGAATCAGTATGACAGGTACTGGCTGGCCCAGTTTCTCACTACCATTTATGGCTCCGGTCCACAAAGGTCTCTATTCCCATATAATTATTTCCTGGGAATGCCTCATGTGGGAAGTAACCAGTAAAATGCCATTGTTCTGTCAGTGGTAGCTTTGCAAATTTACTGCTGCCAGGAAGACACAAAACAGAACTCCTTTAGCCTAGGAAAAGGGGGATTACATAAAAAAAAGCGAAAGAAAATATTAACATGATTGCACACACTGCTTAATTCTTCAGAGAAAAAAGTCTAAATACAGGCTCCCTACCCTAATCCTGATACACCAGTGTAAGGATGTGTCAGCTGAGCCCAACCAAAACGTGCAGAGCCAAGGGGTTTGAATGGAAGCTTAAGCTCACTGTTTGTCATTAAACTAGCATTTGAGTTTTTTGAATTGCTAAAGTGCATGTGACTAATGAAGGTACTGATGCTCTGACACATCAGGTGAATAAACAGCCATGGAAATGAGCAGTCTAAATTTACTGTCTGTGTTATAGGCACAACTCTTTCCTAAGCATATACATAGATTATTTCAAAAGAACAGCCCTAAAATTACAGAAGATTTACACCAAACTGAAATAACAACAGGAGTTTCAGTTTACATCTGAAGGAAAATGCAAAGAAGCAACTTTAAAAAGGTTCAAGTACTCTCAAGTAACTCAAATGAGTATCCAGTTGCTTAACTGAGAAACCAGCAAGTAACAGCATCAAATTATCTGAGATGCCTTAAAATGCTACACAGCCTAGTAATTCTTCAGAGTAAGTGTTTGAAAAATTACTAACTGGTGCTTCATTCTCTTTACTCTTCATCACCAGAAGGCAGACTGAAATTTGTTAAAACTTCAGGCTGTTCAGCTAAAGAAAGGATTAGATCAGCTCTTTTTTCAAGTCTGGAGAGCAAAATCTTTCTTTCACAGCTTAAGTTAAAGTTGCTATGGAAAGGAGAATCTGCCTTAAATAGAATCCTTTGTTTTTGGAGGTCAAACTGGCAAACTACCATTTTGAGGGAGTTTCATTAAAAAAATTCATCTGCAACTCAGTCCAGCAGGTAGGCAGGCATCTCAACTGGTACTCTTGTATTAGATGCCAAGGCCCATATAACTCCTGTCAAGAAGTATCCCAATGATTGCACAATATGTCATTCCTACCCATAAATTTTACTTGCAAAAACAGGTTGTCCTAAAATGCCTCTGCCTTCTGCAGAATTTGTAATGGACTGGATTCAACCAGTGTACTCTCTGTCCTGTACTTGCTGAACCTTCTCTTACTCCCCTTCCAGTAAATGCTGTCATTTTCCAATTTATCACCCTAGTCAGGAGATGCTTTAGAATAATTTAGAAGAAAATGATGACATTATATTCTTCAGAAATAAAAATCCTGAGTCAGTTGCTTGAACTCTCCTGCAAGCTAACTGGTAGGCAAGGCAGTAATAGTTTGTTGACAGAGTATCTGGCCTTGAATACCTAAATAACACCTCCTTTCTGGAAGTTCTGTCCCTAAATCCATCATTACTAAGGTTATAATTTATGAAGCTATGCACTTAGGACTAACATTAGCAAGCACACAACCTTTTAAAAAGATGGACGTGGCACCTTGCTTACTGAATGTACCCCTTGACATTGGCTGGGGGTGAGGAGATGCTCATTTTGCTGCAGCAGCACCCCAGTTGATTCCCAGGGCTGCATCACAGCACTGAAACAGGTTAAGATAGATTAGGTTATCTGGTCCATCTTCCTACTAACACAAGTTGCTTCTTGTAATACCTTTTAAATGTGGAGAAAATAAGGCAAGCTGGACCTCACTGTCCTGGGCCCTACTATGTATCCATCAGAAATGGGACCAGTAACATCCATCTTTTATCCACAGACAGGTCACTTATTTGATCATACCTATACATTCATTTTCAATAATGCTAATTAAAGCAGAGATCCTGCAACTTTCACTAATAACTCTAATCCTATTAGGCAAAACATTCTAGCTATAATTAGAAGAATTTGGGGTCTTTGTATTGTCTTCTGCTTTTTCACCGTATAATTTTCCCTTTAACAGCCCAACAGTGTTTAAATCCACAGGGGTAGTACTTTCTGAAATGAATTTTTGTACAGTTATGAGGAAGGTTTCAGTCTCCTAAGAAAATGTACAAACTCCATCTGTCTTACAGCACCCCTAGCTGGAAATCTGTCTCTGCTAAGGGAAAAATACCTCTTGCTCCATGATGCACTTTTTTCCATCTGCCTTGAGTTATTAGCAAGGCCGTAAATCTACAATTTGCAGTAATTGCAGGTGGGTTTTGTGGCTTATTTAATGAGTGCTTCTAATTAAGAAATGAAAATTCTAAACCTGTAAATCCAAGGGCTCTAATACTACTATTACAAGGTACTTAGTTTGTCCAAAAATTTTTCACATTTCTATCATGTCCAACTAGCAGCTGAGTTGCCTTTTTCTTTTTTTAAAATGCATCTCAGCCAAGAAAGATTGTGAATTCTAATGTTTAGCTAGTTCATCATTCTCCAGGAAGGTCTACACAATGCTCAGGAAATAAGGCTGGGAAGCTCATTTCAAAGAACCACAGAAAAATATCTCTAAGACACATATCCCTTGACAGTAAATGCCATTACTTTTTCTGTACTAGGGAGGGCAGCCTAGGAAATCATGTACTGCAGTAATCATCAGCTAAAGCAACTCAGCCATGCCTGATGCCTGGTGAAGGGGATGCACAAACCCTCTTTCACGGACTCCTCTCTTATCTATATATATTGTTATCATGACTACAGAAGTTTAAAATACATCTTTAATTACATTCCAAGAGATGCCTTCATATCAAATCTGAACATCAACACACAGGAAGCACTTAAGAAATCAACACAGTAACAAATTGCACGCGTGTCGTAGCAAAGTCACTGTATATTCATTCAGTCACTGTATATTCATTCACAAGAACCACAACTGTGTCATTCAATAAACTGTCAATTACTGTTGGTTCACAAAAAGGTGTTAACAAGCAATCCACATGGCAAACTATTACACAGATTTCCAAGAGTTTTAAAGCAATTGATCTCCATAAAACACAATTTAGGTAGTGAATCAGTGAATTTTTTAAAATGGTTTAATTTAGAAGACTGTTTGTAAGACTAGCATTATCTGTAAGAGGATTGACAAACCTTCATTTTAGTGTTTTAAGTGTTGTTGGCCCAGCCTCCCTTTTCAGCAGGTGAGGTGGCACCAGTGCCTTGATGCAGAAGCTACATCTGAACAGAAGGATCCTCCTGAGAGCAGCGACTGAGCTGGTCAGTCCGTAGGGAAGGGTTTCACAGCCAGGCCCTGCCCCTTTGCCTGCACACAGAGCTTCCATACAAGGAGGATCATGACTGGTTTGTTATCTCTGATGCCACAGTGACCTAATGAGTGATCTGAATTGTTGATGCAATTACAACAACAATTAGATGCAGACGTTCAAAAATATAGTAATCACCACAATGTTTTTTTTAAATGTAAAGTAAATTTCTGTTAATTATATTTATACGAAAAGTACAAAGTATCTCTCTTATGAAGTCTAAGAAAATAATTTTTTCAAGGACCAATTTTAATTAATTTATTTATAGATCTACTGAAACATGATTCTCTTCTTAAAAACTGTTGTCTGTTTGGATGAGTGTGCTGTAACTTCATAAACAAGTTTTATTTTGGTTTAGGTGCCAAATATCATTTAGTCTAATTTGTTAAGAGTAGTTTCTTCCTCTCAGTAATTTGAAACACCTGCACATCCCTATCCCTTTTATTAAAACAAACATCCATTAGATGTCCTGGCCTGACATCTTGGCTCTACTCACCACATACCAGCGATGCACCAAATGCCTGCATGCTGGACTGTCAGTGAGGTATCAGGTGTGGTACATGAAGCTGCTGTTTCCCTGTGCATCTTCCTGCAGAGCAGCACTGCACAACACACCCCCAACACTTCTGCCTTACCTTGCAGTACCATTCTTAACAGTTACTATTTTATGAATATCTGCATAAAACAAAGCAGTGGTTAATGAAACAATAAATGAACACTGTTTTCACCTAATCACAACACAACAGACCAATTCCTGTGACAAGAACCGTGTCCTTCAAGGAGTTGTAGCAGCATCCCTTAATGCTTGTAGCAGGATACTGGGAATTGCCAAATGATGGCTTGAATCTCTGACTTCGTGAGGCCTCCAGCAAGTCATTAAAATGCTGCAATTTGGGCAATGAAAAAAAATACAAGACCCCAAATTAGTGGATGTCTGCGTAGTGCATGTTTTTTTAAATGTTTGCCTTGATCTTTGTGCTTCTCTTGTACTGTGTACACAACAAGTCTAATGATGCATCTTTAGTACCTTCTTGGCATGCTGTGGGGATTAGTTAATGACTGCACAGCTCTTTGAAGATGTTCAGGCTATTTTATTTTTAATTAATGTTTGCAAGCTACTTTGAGCTTCTCTGATGAAAGAGCTTAAACAAGTATGAAATTTCAGGCAGTTATTAGTCCAACAAGCAAGAGAGCAAGATGAGGAAGTGTGCTGAGTTTGGTTGGGGTAGAGTCAGTTTTCCTCACAGGGGCTGGTATGGGGCTGTGTTTTGGATTGTGCTGAGCACAGGGGTTGATAATATAGAGATGTTTTTGTTATTGCTGAGCAGGGATTGCACAGAGCCAAGGCCTTTCCTGCTTTTCATACTGCCAGGCTGGGAAGGAAGTTGGGGATGTCTGGGAGGTTGGGAGGAGACACAGCCAGGACCCCAAATGAGCAAAGGGACATTGCAGACCATGTGACATCATGATCAGTATGTAAAGTGGAGGAAAGAAGGAAGAGGGGGACATTTGGAGTGATGGCGTTTGTCTTCCCAAGTCACCATTACATGTGATGTGCCCCTGGTCTCCTGGGAATGGCTGAACACCTGCCCGCCCATGGGAAGCAGGGAATTAATTGTTTTGTTTTGTTTGTGTGCATGGCTTTTGCTTTCCCTATTAAACTCTCTTTATCTCACCCCATGAGGTAGTGGAGGGGGTGAGTGAGTGGCTGTGTGGGGCTGGGCTGCTGGCAGGAAGTAAAGTGAGACTGGGAGAAAGAAAACAGCTCCATGTATCGGGTACCTTGAATAGGTAGGTGAATAATATTGGAAACAAAAAAGTTACAAAATTATGGCACAAGCATACTGTTCTGAGAAATGGCAGGCTCCCAATGCATGTGCTGTCCAGAAGTCTTCTGTGGAAACTCTGAGAGACATCATCCAGGAATGATTACAGGTTTATAATACAGCTTTGGTAGTTCATTCTACCTGAGGATTGAAGGATTGGGTTCATATGTTGACAACAGAATATTCTCATCTCCTCCCTCCTTGTCCTACATACTCCGGGGACACAGAAGTGGTAGGCAAATCCACAATCTTAAAATCAGCATCAAAACTCTTTAAGCCCAATTTCATAAAAAAAAAAAAACCCAAAAAACCAACAAAAAAACCACAAACAACCATGCAGCCATTGAGGAGTAAAGCAGATCTTTACAGAATCAATACTGCACCCCCTCAGTCGTCCAGCTGGCACAGGGCTGCCACACCTCGATTTATCCAGTGCTTCTGGGGCTTGTCTGAAGGGAGTTCAATCGACAGAACATAGTTGGTTGAGTGCCCAGTGGTGGATAAGACACCTCTTCTTTCACTTGTCTTGTATACAGGGCATGAATAGATGTTCAGATGAAGAAACTTGGAACTTTCTCCAGGTTTCAGCCAAATTATGGGCAAAGGATCATAAAGGATTTTTGGCAGTGATTCTCCAATTACCCAGGATTCTCTATCCCATCGTGCACCTTCCAAAAAAAGGCCTCTCACGTAAGCCCCATCTTCTGGCATTTTCTCCATTGTGTGCTCCTGTTTCATCACCTAGAATGATTAAACCATTGCTTGATTTTATTTTTATCTGAGTATACTAAATCCTGTAAGTGACAGTCTGAAATTGCTGCTTTAAATAAAATACCTTTTCATCTGAAAACTCTATTTCTTGCTGCCCCAGGATACGTTTCAAGCTGTTCAAGAAAAGCAATATTCTTCTGCATTTTTCTTACCTCAAATTCAAATCCAATGTGGTCGATTGGGATGGTGTATTTTCTGGCAAAGTTTTGTAAAACACCGGTCAAGAAAGACTGAGTGAAGAAGAATCCTGAGAGCCAAAAGACTGTAGGTGGCCCATTGTCAACCCAGTCCTGAATAGGGAGAGAGAAAACAAATGTAAAAAAACCCCAACATACTTGTGGCTTCACTGTGCCAATTCACCAGAAAAGGGATGTCTTTTCAGATACCCTCAAACAGCACAACGAGATCTAAGCCTTGATGGAACCCTCTGCTTCCGTCCATCAATTCTCTGTTTTTCTGAGACAACAAATCACAGAAGTCAGTTCTTTAGGGTAACAACCAAAATAATCACTCATTCTGAAACAACCAGAACTCAGTGCTACTGAGAAAAATTTCAGAAAGTAGCATGTGTTTTGTTAAGTCTAGATAGTGGCCCCCCAAAACAGAAAAGTGATTGAATTTGGACACTTTTATCAAAATAATCTCCACCAATCTCCTAACATTCAAAAAGGCCAAATTCTTTTACATTCTTTCCTGATCAATGTCTCTTCACTGATCACTGTGAGGGCACTCACTACAGCCTACATACCAGATGCTAGCAGAGGAAATCATTCCTGTACAAAGATGCCAGACAGGGAGATCTTGGGCCTTGTCCACACAATGCAGTAGGAAAAAGCAAAACAAGGGCAGAATGTCCTCACACTACTGGAAGTTATTTGGAGTCAAAAGAAGCCCCTACAATGCTCTGATCCAGCAAACAGGAAAGTGCCATTTATACAAATCTCTCAGACACTTCTTCCTAGCTTTCTCCTCTCCTGACTTGTATGGGGTTTCACTACATCTCAGTACCTCACTATTTAAGGTATACCCAAAATTTTAAGTAGTTTTAAGAGTGCTAAGAGTGCAGAGAAAATAATGGAATGGTGAGTTAAAAATTAAAATAGTCTGTTCAAAAAAGTGTGTGGAAGTGGTGTGACATTCTATGAAACTTGAAAGATATTTACACGTATATAAAATTTCATAGCTCCTGTTACACACTGGTTCTAAAGCGTTCTCACACCCAGCTCGGTGTCCTTTCAGCAAGGAAGCCATTAAGACACCAATTCGAACTAAAATGAATCTTATAGAAATAGAAAGATGGAAACTACCAAACGCAGCACTGGATTAGCACCAAGGGATCATACTCCCAGCTCACCCTGCTGAGCAATGGCCCAGCGAACTGCAGTGCTGCTAATGCAGAGGGTATTTGGCCATGAGTGTGTGTGAGCAGCTCACAGTCCGGAGCTACCCAGGGACTGCTGAGCAAGGACAGCACTGACACACACTCTCCCTATCCAGCTTTCAACTGCAACTACCCACACCCCTCAGTCTCAGTTTAGCAGACCTGGAAGAACTCCAAACGACAGAGGAGATCGGACACGTAACTTCCGAGAGGTTTCAGTGATGGATAGGATTTGGAAGCCCACATTGATGGCACTTTTCCCATTAGCATGCTGTTGAAAACATCTTCAAGCTCAGAAGACATCAACACTTGGCCTTTAATGGCTTTGCCTATATTAATGAGGCTGCTCCGAACAACTTCAGTAAGCCTTCAGAGAAAAGAAAGGAATTGTCATTTTTTTTTTAAAGCATTATTTACTTCTTACTACCTGGCTAAATACCCCTCAGTCCAACTTGAATGAAGGGTTGATAAAGGTGGTAAATGTCCTGTCAGAAATTCCTCATCAAATTTGTGGTTATCAAAACTCTTACTTAACTTTAGAAAAGCAAACAGATTAAAAACAGACACACAGAGAAAAGACAATGAAAACTTTCACTCTGGACAAGGGAAATCAAGTGATGAGAGCTTTAAAGCTTGTAGCACTCATTGTCACAGTGTGCTGTGAATTTTGGGGCCTGGGTATCACTTACAAAGGCTAAAGCAGGCTGCTCTCCCTCAACACAACAAACTCAAACCTGATTCAAGTTCATACTCCAAGAATACCATTGCTATATTCAGGTACTCACCTGCAGCTTTCAAGTATTTTTAAAAGATTCATCCAAAGCAGAATCTAACATGTTAAGAAAAATGTATTGTAAAAGGCTTGGTTAAGGCTTGTGAGCAACTAGCAGCAATGGACACAAGCATATTTCAGTTTAAGAAGTGCTACACAAAACACTGAGCCATACCTGTTAAATCGAATTAGTTCTTGCCTAAGAACTGTATTCATGGACTCTTCATAAAGTACTGGGTACGCCTTCATCACTTCTTCCATATCAAAGCTACTTGGTAGTTTGGACAGGATGTCCTGTGCCAAATCTTCAACAACTTCCTGAAGGCATAAGTTTGCAGTGAATAACAAATATTCCTTTCCCCCCCTATTTTTATTGAATAAATTCCACAAAACACTATAGATTTTATATTTTTTCTGTACAACCACATAGGTATTTTAGTCCATTTTCCTAAAGATATAGTGCTCTTACTTGCTTTGGGCATCATCCTGTCTGCATGTGCTTGCTTATTCCTTCCTTCTCAATAATTTTAAATTTGTTAAATAATAATTTTTAATTTGCAACAAGGTTTTAGGCAAATTCTAAGGAAATAGGCAGGAGAGCAGACAAGCATAATCCTATTACTGCCACAGTGAAGGAAAAGACAAAGCATGCAGCATGAGCAAAATAATGGGAAGACCCCATGAATACCACAGCCCCAAGAGAAGCTCTACTTGCAGTATATTAGACATCAGAAAATATGATCACTGGACAACCCTGCAGGAAATGAGGCTCCATCAATTCCACTGTTCAAGAATCCACTTGTATATAAAATACAGGATGTCAAATCTGAGAGGCTTGAAAGGTTATTTATCTGTATCTCAAAGAGGCATGGATTTGGCCTGAGTAACCTCAGCTGCCAGGACACATGGTATTAATCTGTTTGAATGCAAAGTCATGGAGGTATCTTCCATCCCTAGAGGTGCTATGCTAAATCCATCTGCTTCTCTCTAAGGACATTCACATCTGCTCCCAATGCTACAGTCATGAGATGAGAGGTGTTGGGTTACTCTGAGGCCTAGGACATGACAGGAAAGGGCACCTTTCCAGAGTGCAAGTTGATCTTTCTTCCCCAGTTACCTGAGGGGACTTGCCAGCTCCCCCTGCTTCTCTAGGCAAAGTCAGGAGCACTGCATGGAACAGCTGGTTGGTCTCCTGGTTATCCTTGGTGATATCTGCATTTTCATGAAGTCCAAACACTTCAGGGTGTGTTGTAATAGGCAAACTTCGTATGTATTCAACATAAGACTGTAAAACAAACATTCAGATACCAGACATCATGCAATGTGATATTCATAAACCATCAGTAAACCCAACTGGGACAGAACCTTCCCATTTATAATTAAAGATGGTCATTTCCTGTTAAACACATCCAGGAATTGACTGACTCTCCACAGAGATAAATATAAAAGTTCTGAGTGATTCAAAAACTCATGGGGGAGTTGTTATTACCACCCTCATGTAAGTGGCAAGAGAAAGGAAAGTACATTAGAAATATCCAAGGAGTGCTGGTAGGAGTCACAGAAGGGGGTAGGATGCTGGATGTGTCATCCCTACAACTTGTGGGCTACACAAATAGGTGGGATTTGAGCACATTCATTATCTCTATGAAGCTGTTAGAAGGGAAAAAGAGGATGGAAACTGAGTATACACCTGCCATTCCACCTCTTCCTCCTGACTGCTGCTTTCAAGGTCAGACTGGTGGCAAGAAAGTGCACAAGCACCCTGTAAATTTCTGAAGCCTGACTCCTATTGGCTTTCTAGAACTGTATTGGAAACCTACACAGGCTCTTTGCATCAACAAATGCCAGAGTGTTGGATGGTCTCTACATCCCCATTGGGGTATGGTAGATATGAAGTACCAGACTCCTATTTCATACATAAGATACATTCCAGGGCTTTATGATCTTATGGGGTTTATTTTCTATTTGGTGTATTCAGCATTATCCAAGCACAGTGTAGGTAAGCTCCTCCCCAGTAACTCAGAGAGAATTTACACTTGTTGTCTTCTCACCTCATATGGGCCATGTGGTGGGATGTAGTAGTCACCTCCAGCTGACAGCATGTACTTCTCCTGCTCTATATCCTTGTTATAGACTATAGAAAGCAGGGACAGGAGGAGACGCCTGTCTTTATCATCTGTCACTCTACCTCCGTAGTTACACTCCCCTGGAAAAGGACAAAGAAAACCAGTTTAATGATCAAATTAAAATTATCTTGCAATAATGTGAAACTCTAGTAAGCTGAAGCTCCAAAGCTCCAGATCTTCCAAAGTTTTTAGGTCTTATACTTGAATTGATTCAATCGAAATTAGACACTTGGACATCTATGGGCCAAATTTATGTGTCTTGATGATGAGAGGTTTAAGGAACACTATGAGTTGGTCTGAGAAACTGCTACTCATGTCCCAAAATTCTTTTTCATAAAGCTAATCATAATATTAACAGAAATCAAGAATGACAAGGCTGACAAGGAGGTGCCAAAAGGCAGCTTATCTCCGTGGAGAAAGAGAACAGAATAGCCACAGCAACTGAGTTATTTACACATGTCAACACCTCCTGCTCTAAACCCCTGAGTATGATCACACCCTCTGGTGAAGCACCAAAGCTTCCTGTGTCAGGCTCACATTGACCAGCGAAGGTGGAACAGAGGCCATGGATGGTTTTATTTGATGTGTATGAAGCAAAGACCAGGAGGTTTGCTGGACCATTAGTAATTGTAGCCATATGCAAGTCAAAACAACAACAGCTGAGGGTTTGGGATCCAATTCCAATCACAGTCCAACTCCAATATCCATCCAGCGACAACCACATTGTATGTGGCAGGCCAGTAAAACAAACCTGTGTGGAATCCACTCCGTTTGTTGAGAAGTCACCAGTTTATCAGCGTGTCAGCTGAAAGTGCCTAGCAAAGTCAACAAACACATGTGAGAGGATGTAGTGCCTGTACCTGTTAGGTATGTCAGAGCTTCAAATGGGATCTCTTCATATTCATTCAGAAACATCTGGATCTGTTGCATGCTGATTCTGAGGTCAGACTCGTTGAATTCGTATGGAATATTCCAACCTGTTCAATTCAGAAGAGATACACAGGGAAATGGTGCACTGCACTGACAGCTGGGCTCAGGAAATGATTGGTACTACACTGCTCCTACAGAGCTGAAGATACAACTGCCAGACAGTCTAGAAGGAGCCTGGAATACACCAGGCTGTTTATTAAGCATAGGCATTTTGGCATCAAAATTTCCTGAAAATTATATTTTACCTGCTTGATATTTTAAGCTAATCTGTTGCTATCTGGACACAATGAGAACAGGAGTTTTACTTCACTTACTGATTTCAATTTTTCATCTGCCCATCTATTAATACTGTTTGCAGATGACATTCAAAATAACAGTACAATAAAACAAGCAAGCAAACAAACAGGAACATATTCTCGATAAAAGAATCCTTCAGAAAACCTATATCCCTAATGCAAACCAAAAATAGAGCTAGTGATGCAACTATCCTTCTTCACCAGGATAGCTGGTCACATCAGCAGTAGATGTTGCTATAGAAAATGGCCTCTAGAAAATTCAGTTTTTACTCTAAAGCAATAAATTAGTGTCTTCATACTGGAAGTTTAGTGCTTATTTAAACAGCTGCCTACTAAAATAATGACAGTGGTTTTCAGTCAAAATACAACATTTCCTAACAGCAACCAGTTATGAGGAAGGCGAACTCAGCTGGAATGGAAGACTGAGGACTTCATGTACACCCGTGCAGAGCATAAACTTTAAACAGTTATAAAAATGGAATCTCTAAGTCCATACATTTCTATATGTTAGAAATTCTATCTAGTTTTCTATGTATTTGAAGATTACAGAAAAAGCTGAAGCACAAATCTTATGAATGACATATCTTTTCATTGCTGTTATAAACACCACACTGCAGCTACACAGATTTGCTTCACACCAACTAAATACATGCACTAGGTTTGATAAAACAAAGTATGCACATAAATAACAAAAGCAGAATAGAAGAAGGCATATTTTTAATTACAAAAATTTAAAACAGATCTGAATTTCATTGTTAGAAAGAACTACAGTAATAAGTTAATAATTTAGTAAGCTATCATTTCATGTAAGTTCTGTATAATATATTTATTTGGAAAAATGGTACTTTCTAGTCTTCCCTGGGGTAATACTTTTAGAAGTTTCAGAAGCAGCTTTGGCTAAATAAGAATCCCTGCAAATAACAGCTTTTAAACTTTATGATGCTCTGTGCAATGCAGATTGCACTCTTGCAATACTGTTAATAGTACTGCCTTTTTACAGAGAGACTCCAGCAATGCATTTCAAAACCACAAATCTTTTTTTTGAAGCAAAGTGCAAAATAATCTAAAACTTACCCAGTGGGCCAAAGTTTCTCCTTTCCTGCACAACAGCATGAAAAAAGCAAAGGCCAAAAAGCAGTTTTTGCCACATTTTTGGCTTTTGGCAGCTTTGAAAGAACACGGGGTCAGAGATGGGATCGTTCAGGTAGGAGCGAAGGAGGTTCACTCTAACACCTTTTGGAGGCTCATTTGTCATTTTGATGCCATTCTGGAGGATACTAACAGGAAACTTTTCTGATGGATAACTAGTTAACCACAACCTAAAAAGAAGTTTGCAAAGCACATTATTAAAAAATCACATGATAGTAACAGTAGTAGTAGTAATAACAATAATAATAAAATCAGTATTATAATCCTGCATCTTGATCTATAGAAGACTAAGTTTTACTCCTTGTTTAACTATAAAGATAACATCTAAATTTGTTCTAAAATGCAGACAGAGCAGATTATATTGGACAGGTAGAAAAGATGAACTCTTAATGATGGATCTTTATTTTATCACTGCACATAAATGATATGAATGTCATACTTAGGCATTCTTACAAAAGTAGTTTAATTTCTTGTTAGTAGTGTCTTCAGCAAACAGGAAATACTCACATTAAAAAGTGCAAAATACTAAAACTCCCACCTGAATTTATCATTGGTATTCTCAGGCACTATAACTTCCTCACAGATTTTTTCCAAGGCAGGCATCCAGCTGGTTGCAAGATGGCAGTTTTGTAACACTACCCAGGTTCCCTCAGTAATAGCCTTGTAAATTGTTTTTTCTGCTATTGGGCCCTGGCCCTGGCCAAGCGAAACCGTTTGAATGTTTGAGCTTCCCATGCTAACATCATCAGCAAATTTTAGCAAACCTAGGATGGCAAGTTTTATACATGCAAACAAAGACAAACTCTATTAGGAAGTAGAATATGTTCTAGTCATCATTTTTGCAATGTCATTAAAGGGAGAAAAGTCAACAAATGTTAACAAATATTAAAATTAAAAATTAAAAAAAATAACAAATAAAACCACCTCAACAACCTAGAAGTAGCATCATATGCTGTATCAGTCACTGTGTCGCTGAGGCATATACTAAAATTTAGGGGTACAAAGTATTAATAAAAAAAGCCCCACCCCAAAACCAGCCAGGTTAAATGGCTGTCCTCTCCTTGGCCCCCGGGTGTTCAGCTGCAGTCTGCACAACAGCCCTCGGCTCTCTCTGTTGCACAGGTACAATTGTTTATGGGGGTTGAGCTGCAAATTTAGCCAGATCTTAAGATCTGGCTAAAAATAGACCTCCAACTTTGCTATCAAAATCAGTACTTTCTGGAAATACATCCTTACGGTATGGCTCCATATCACAGTTCTTTTGGCAGAAAACCAGATTTAAAAATAATCTGGGTGGTTACACGTTAAAGGACATTTAACAAATGTGGTTTTAAGTGTGGCCAATACACACCATTTAATCAGTAACTGAGAGGGAGGAAACTTTCTGGAGGAGGGGTTGCAATAAAGACTGGGGCAAACCTCCAACACCCACGGAAAGAATTGTAATGCAAGTATAAATTATAAATTGGTCTGGATGCTACAGTCTGTTAGATCCCCAAATTGCTGTTCAGAGACCAAGACATTTCATCACCACTACTTTCATTCCACCCTCTAACAATTTTACTGTCATTGTTTATATATGGGCAGATGCCAATGTTTGATATTCCCTCATTGCTGTATTGTACCTTAGAGACACTTTAAAGATCAAATGAGGGGGCCTACACTATTAACTGTAGTCTGACTATTCATTTAGTCAGACTCAGTGACATTTAACCAGATAAAAAAATGGTTTTTTAATACCAATCTCACCTGCCATGGGATCAGCACCCGGTGATAATATAAAAATCAAAGGGGCACAACAATTTGAATCACTGTAACTTCTTCCAAGATTAAATGTAGGTGGTTCAATAAACGTTCTTCCCATGTTTTCCACAATGAAGATCTGCACTGCTGGGATAATTTTGTCAGGTCGCAAACACCTGAGAAGAACCATGCGGTCTAACCCCGTCAGCGCGCTCCAGGCATCCGGGAAGGCTTCTTCATGGGGTCTGACAGAGTCATAGATTGGCTTCCACTTGGAAGAATTCTCTCTTACGTGTTCCATTAGCCCCTGGAGGTTTGTCAGGCAAGATGCACGTACGAGCTCAGCCCATGATTTGTTGGACAGCCAGTCTGGAGCTGGATTGGGGTGAGGATTATCAAGAGCAACACCTCCTGTCAGTAGGAAACGCCAAACTGCATCATCTATCTGGCCTTTTCCCTTCATAATGCCTACTGTCAGAAGGAAGGAGAATAACAGCTTGTCCTTTTCAAACAGCGAACGACAGACATTATTATAGATGCTTACTGTGAAATGGTCAGTTATATTTTTAATTCTCTCCTGTAGACGTCCACTCTTTCTGCTTTTAGCAATAGATTGAACATACAAGTTAATGAACCAAATCAATGAATACTGGTACATAGGTTCAATGTTTGCCAGATCAGAGATGCAGAAGAAGACAACAGCTGAATGAACAGCAACTGGCTTATACCCCATTCGAGTAGAATCTATTTCCTTCTCGGTTATAGAGGCAATTTTTTGCTTTTCAGAGATTTCTGCTGATAACTCCTTGGAAGAAGACAAAATATTAATTGCTGTTTCATCCTCTAAGATGTTTCCTTCTGAGTGGGAAAGGACCTCCAGGATTTTATCTTCTATTTCTTTTAGTTGTTTCTTATTGGCTGCACTTTCTATAATGAGTTGGTTTTTCTTTTCTTCTAGCTCAGGCTTTTCCTTTGCAGCTACAATTCCAAGGAGCTGGTCCTGAAGACCCAAAGGTGTAATCATGAAATTGAGTAGACAAACTTTCACAGCCACTTCAGGATAATAATGAGGATTTCTTAAGTGGGTTGTCATGTAAAACCTGAAGTCTTTTGAATATTCAATTACATTTTCCCCTAATTTCATGTATTCTACTCCTTGTTGTCTGAATGTTTGCTTTAATAAAATGGGTTCTAAGAAAGCATCTAATTCTTCACCAATATTTTCTAGCAAGACTGGTGTTCCAAGCTGAAGAGCAGTTTCTAATGTCCTCACATAATGTGTGTCAGATAATTTGATAACTGACAGCTTGTTAGTTTTCTCCATATTTTTTATCCACTTGTTAGCTTGCCTTTGAGGATCTATCATTAAAGCCCATCTTCTTGAGTTAGAAACAATTACACCATTGTCAATGGAAAAAGAATCAACTGGCAATCCAGCAATCTGCCATGCACGGATTTTGACTGGATCCCCCAATGTATTACTTAAGCTAAAATCGCTGGAGCATGGTATGTTCTTTTGAATGCACAGATCCTGCCACTGCTTTTGGCATTTTAGGCGATAATCAACAGTAAAGGCTCCCAAATAAGCCACAGTTCCTGATGACAACAACACATCCCCTACTAGGTCTATGTACTGAATTCCTAATAACCGTGCAGCTTCTGTCCACCTCTCCTTCTCTCCACCAAGACCACTAATCAGCTGCTCAGCTCTCACGAGCTTTTGTGAACAACGTTCAATATTATTTTCTAAGTCTTTCTTCCGGTTATTCATTTTGTCAAACTCATCTTGCAAAGCTTGAAGGCGATCAACAACCTCCTTAAGTTCTGCTTGTTTCACTTGTAGCTTCTGCATTTGAATGTCCAGTATTCCTTCAGCCTCTTGCAAACGCTCACGCTTTGGGGCAACCACTTTCTGAACACGGTCATACACCTCCATGGCTCGCACCCACTTGCAAAGGCCTTCACAGGCAGATGAGACATTTTTTACGACCTCTGGCTGAAAATCAGGATGATTCATAAATTTCTCTCTAATCTTCTTCATTATAGCAGGAGGAATTTTATCTTTATCATATGACTTTAATCTGTCAAGGAACTTAATATCTGAAAGAAGTTTTTTAGCTGGCCCCCAGAAGTCTTCAATCATTTTACCTATATTGCAAATAAGACTAAAATCAGGCGTAATACATGCATGTTCAAAGCGAAAAAAGTACTTTGAAACATAGTATGAAGAATTAACATCATTGATATTGCAATGGAATTTTACTATGCAAAGACTATTAAATAGTTTGGGAAAATCATTACCTAAAGGAATTCAGACAGGACCTTCAGCATCACTAACCAATGTCATATTTATTAACTGCATATTAATTCTAAATCAACCAAGCACATTAAGGGAGACCAATTACTATACAGTCTTTCTCAGCATTGTCTATTAGATAAATCAGTAACTGGAAGTATTCCTTCTTAATCTAGATAAGACCATTTGGGATAAAAGGCATTTATATCATCCTCATTTTTAATTATGAAGGGTTGAGCTGTATAGGCATAAGGTGGATGAAAAGTGAAAGAAAAAGGTCTCTTTCCCACCTCGCAAATCCTGTGCAACCCCACAATAACAACATTAAACCACACAGAAAAGGCTTATTAGAATAATTACCTATGACAGGTATAATTAGAATTCCCTCTCCCAGCATAACTGATAGTTTGGAAGCAGGGGTTACAGGGGGAAACACAGGCAGATGGTGCACAGCACACCTCCAGCACCCAGAGCTCCTCAAGGCAATGCAAATCTCAAGGTTGGGTCAAAGCAAGTTGAAGAGATGACTTTGTGCAGGCGACTGGGATCATATTTACAAAGCTTGTACAACAGTGTCAGGCAAGGGCAGTATGCCAGCATGGCAAAAGCAGCTCTTCACTACTCAGTGTACTTGCCACTGCCAGCAAAATGCACCTCCAATGCACGAGGCTGCGTTCATGCCAGAAGCACCTCACCAGCACACCTCAGCAGCAGCCACACATTCCTGGGGCAGGGATAACAAAAGCTGTGTCATTACCGCTGCCATTGGGGTCGGGTTTCCTCTCTGGTTTAACTGCCCTCATGACACAGATACTCTCCATGACGAGCTTGACAGGACCAGGGGGATTCTGCATGGATTTCACAAGAGTGATGTCTGAAGGATTCAGGGTGTTGAGAGCTGCCTCTGCAGCAGCCAGAGCTGGCAGAGCCTCTGCAAGGTCTGCTTCACATTCGTCCTGTTAAGACATTGGGCAGAAAGCTGTGAACCTTCATACAATACCAGGTCTGCAGCCTGATCACCCCCCACTACAGCACAGCCTCGGAGAACCTTCTGTCTTGTTAAGCATCCATTAAATAGACTCTTCACAACGTTTCTTGGAGAGAAAACTACTTTCACCATTTGACAGCACAGTTTAAAGAGAGAAGGTTTGTAGAGAAATTAGTAACTTCCATAAACTGAACTGATAATTAAAAATGTCACACAAGCTTTCAAGATCAAGGTCTCTCTGGTTTGGCAATGAGAATTAAAATAAAGGTTAGAGACAGTTGTTCTTAGTTAAATCTTACAGTGCTGATCAGGTGAAAAATGGATACTATGTCGCTTAAATTCTTTATCAGATACTCTGATCTCGGTAATTATCCATATTATATATCACTGACATTTCCAGCTAGTTACAAAAAAATATTGAGGAATCTTGAGGCTTCCCACAGGAAATTCTGTGTTACAGATATCTGGCTGTGGCATTACCTCTAAAGTTATGCCTAACAGGACTACATGCAGCATATGCCAAATTACCTCAGCTAACTCTAAATTAACTGTCTTTGGGCATGGAAACAGTATAAACTCGTTATTCAATCTGTTGAAAATGAGAATATATTAGTAAAGAAATAAGAGCTATACAGCTTTTGGAACGTGAACTAGAAAGGGAAGCTATGCAGGACTGTGAGGTGCAGTCATACTCCAAACAGCCCAAATTTACCGTGTTTATATTAGGAACGTGTCATTCATCATCTCCTGCAATTTTGTTACTCTAAGAGCTTGGCTCACCCCATTAACACATCATCACATCATCACAGCTCCCATTCACTTGGAACCCATCACGCTCCAGGCTCAAGCCCTTGGGCACTACCTTAATAGCTTGGGCAACAGCAGCTGCATCATTGGCTTCCTTCTCATCTGCTGACACTATTGCCTTTTTTGCATCTACTTCAACTGTTTCCTTTTCAATCTTGACCATCATTTTTTCTGTTTCTGCAGACGTTTTAATCAGTTCAGGCTGAAGGTCAGTCAGTTCTTTCTGCATGTCGGCAACCTGATGGATACAACAGGAAATCAAGAAAAAGTCTGTGTAAACATTGCATGCATGTCATATCTTGATGTCTCATGAAGAAAGATTGGAGGGCCCTATATTAAGACAATCAAAAAAAGGACATTTGATCTAAAGAATTAATAATTCTCTTGTTTATTTTTACTAAGAGTTGTTTCATTTAACTGAGTAGATTTTTTTAAAGGTATTTTAATCATTGTCTATGCAATGCACTTGCTTTTTTCAGATTCATTAATGTCAATAATGAGAAATATATTGTTTAATTCTGTTTTTTCCTCACAGTCACTTTCAGATAATGAAAGTCCAAATAATCCTTTATTGCACAGCTGGAAAACAAAATTCAAAAGAAACCTGGAATGGAACACAGAATTAGTGACAGCAACAGCTGCAAACTGGATCTTCTTCTTCATCCAGCAACTATCCAGAAGCCCCTTGAGTTTGTGCCTTGGAAAGATCAATCCCTGGATCACGTGGGTTGAAAAAGGGATTATTTATCTGGAATAAATAAATCTGATCCATTTCCTACTGGGAATCTACTCAAGAATTAATGTTTAATATTCTCTTACAATGTTTTTCAATTTCTCCTCTATTTTGGAAAGGGTAATAGGTCCTAGAACTCTGAGGCATGGATTCTCCATATAAGGTTTTGAGACAATAATGAAATTTATAAGGTTTATTCCTTCAACATTTAATGAGTACCTTCATTTCAATTTTGTTTGCCATGAAGAGCTATAACCCAAACATAGAGATTACAATTTCTTCAATTTACTAAGCAGTAATCTAACTTTTCCTGCTGGCTTTCTGTAGAAAACTATCAACAGCATCATGAACATAGTGAAGAACAAATTGGTACTTTTATTTTTGTAAGCTTCAACCATACAGACCCCATACATGAAGTATGCATGTGGCACATACTCAGCATTTTCATCTGAAACTTACTTGTGAAGATGCAAATTCAAGCTTTTCAAGTCCCACAAGATAACGAGTCCTCATCATGTCAACTTCTTCCCTTTTTCTACTCAGCAGAGTCTTGAAGGTGAGAATCAGCTCCACGTAGGAAGTTGGTGTCACGTAGTTGTGTCTGCGCAGCGTAGCGTAGTAGCCAGCAGAGAGTTCTCTCACACTTTCTTGGAAGTACTTGCACACTGACACAACCCTAGGGGAAAATTTTCCACATTACTTCGAAAATACAGTCTGTCTTTATGTCAACTACCAAAAAATTACTCTAAGCTTATGAAGTCATGTTAGTGTTAGGGAAGGCAGAAATGTATTTTCCCCATTATTAGAAATATTTTGGACTCCTGTTGAAGAGATTTTCAGAAACATCAGATACATATGTCTGGGTATCTTTGACTTGCACTGAAATCCCAGAGTTGGCTTAGCTTTGTCCATTTATAAGGACAGTCTCCCAGTCAAATACACTGGGGGCACGAGGGGTGGGGGAACAAACTTTTTGATTCATATGTTTCTTGAGAGATAAACTCATACTCTTTTCTAATGTCATCTTTGAGCTCAATATCCTCTAAAAACTTGTTAGCAACCATTTCCAAAGCATCTGTAGGCCACGTTTGGAACCAGTCAATGGTGCAGCAGTTTATCAGTGAAGGGAACATCCGTAATCGATTCCGAAAGGCATCTCCAATAGGACTCATGGCTACAAAAATAAAAACATGGTTGTCACCTAAGTTTCTTTGCAGTTAGGAAGCTGAAAAAAAAATAAACCTAAATAAAAATATTCTGAGAAGCAACACATTGTATACAGACCTAAGACAATATGCAAATTTTTCTTCACCCTTTCAATAAAGAAACTGTACATAGCAAGGGGCGTGGCTTCAATTCTCCTGTTCTCCACCCTTGCTGCACTTTGCATTTTCTCAACAATTTCAGCCTTCTCATCTGCTGCAAAGATATTAGGCACATCCCCAGTATTTAAAAGCATGTTGATGTCTTCCACAAATGATTCATCCTTTATTTGATTATCGCAGAACAAAAAAGACACATTGTTGTTACCAACACCTGCTTTCAGCATGACTTGCTTAATATCATCCTTCCATTCACTGATGCCATAGGACTTGGTAATTTCGATCTGGAAGAGCTCAAAGGAATTCATGAAGGTGGCAAGCTTGGTCGCGCTTTGCCGGCCGCTCCCGCCAACACCCACCAGCAGCAGGTGTCCACTGTCCTGTTTCAGTACCCTGCATATCCTTGAGATGTGCTCGATAGCAAACTGGAACATGACCAGGGACATCGGTGCCTTGCTCATATTGTTGTACTCCTCAAGGTAGAATTCCATCACGCTTGTCAGCTGCTTTAAGTCTGTGATTTCATCATAAATTTTGACAGAACTGCTCGGCTTTATGTAGTCCCCAAAGAACAGGGCGCGAATATTATCATCAGTGACTTTTCCAGTAGGTGAGAGATGACCCAGTACCTAGGAAAAAGACAAGGATCAACAGATAATTCTAACTATTAGGGAATTTTCCTTAAACTCATAATTCTGTAGGTTGACATGCAGGTTTCCACATATGAATACCTCACAGAGAGATACTGCTGTCAAATATAGAACAAGTTCTCAAAAGGCTTCTCAGAAAGGTACCCACTACACCCATTGGAGCATCCAAATAATCTTTTATCTTAAGTAAAAACACAGATAAATGCTGTGCAAGACATTTATTCCACTTCAGTTGGTCCTCTGTACCAACACAGAATCCCTCAGAAGCTATAAAACATTCTGATATGAAGTATCTTGAATAAAAATATGTATAATACTCAATGCTGAATAGAAGATTGTCCATACTTTTTAAATTCACTGATCAAAACATTGCAAAATGTCTCCAGTACTGATTTAATCTCAATGTTTAAGTATTTCTGAAAATGCATCAGTATCATCTTGGTCCCAGCACATTACCCAAAAATACCTTATTAAGGTTCTGCTTGAAGCTGTTTAACGTTGTCTCTTGTACCATCTGAAAGAAAACGTTCTTGTCATCCTCATCAACCAAGCGATCATAGAAAACTCTGTAAACCTCATGAATCCAAAGTCTGATCAGTTTATCTCCATCCTGAAAATGCAAATACAAACAAAATTGATAAATATAGCTTAGGCAGGATTTGTTCAAAAAGAAAAGGTTAGAAATGTCCATCTGGACCCTGCTATACCTCATACTAAACTCAGTGGGAATCTTTCAATCCCAAGCCATTCAGCACATGGCCCAGCATCTGCTAACTTAACTGGATTCCTCACCTAGTTACCATCTTGTCCTTCCTGCCAACACAAACTGGGACTCTCATGTCAAACCTTTTTCTCTACTCCGTCCTTCCAAGGTCTGGCTCATGGGCTGTAACCCAAGCCCTAAAACCCACCCTGGCTAAGATTTCCCTTGAATAGCTTGTAGCTGGTTTGTTCTGTTTCTGCACCAAACACATTCCTCCAGCAGAAATAAAACCTTTAATACTCTTTTTATCTGACATTTTACTGTAAAGGGATGAAAAAAAGTAGAAGGGTGAATATCACATACATCTCTCAGTATTAATTTGTGGTTTGTGACAAGAGGCAAACTCAGGATGAAATTATTCAGTCCTGTTCATGACTGTTTGCCATTTGTAAAAAGAGAAACTGAGTCTTTTCTCAAGCTTGTTTCTTTTTTGTATTTAGTTTGCAAGTTCAACAGAGGGGACTGTCTGCCTTGATGTACAGACTTTAACAGGAGGATCTTGGACCTCTGGGCCCAACTGTATTACATGTAAAGAATATTAACAAAATGACAGCTCTCTCCCTCAGAGACAGACAGAAAATACAAACCAAGGTATTCAGGGACTATTCTGATTTTAAACCCTGTAAATCTATTGAAATCATAGTTCATGTATTTTGAGATATTTACTTACTGATATTATAGAAAGAATTTACTTTTTCTACTGCTCTCTTCTACATCAACATAATTAAACTACAACTTACTTGCAAATGAGTGTGTGGACAGAGCAGAACTCCTTTAATAACCCTGGAAAAATCCCGTAGATTAAAGACATAGTGGGATTTTGAAGGAGTTGGGAGAAAATTATTAACTGCCAATTTATAAATCACCGATGTCGCTTGGACCATCATCTTACCCAGCCTTAAGAAGGAAAAGAAATACAATTTTAACTTCTGCAGATAAATCACAGGTAAAAGACAACAAAGGTGCTACAGGAAATAGATCCCATTACCTCAGAAATGAAGCATCAAAGCCTTTGCTGAAGTGCCAGTCAGTAACTGCAGTGAAAATCTTGGTTAAAATGTCATCATTGAAAGAACAGATAGAGACAATATTCAAGTGCCGTGTGAAGCGTCCTGTGAAACACAGATGGATGCAGAGAGATTTCAATGTTCAAATATCCTTCCACCTTTCAGCTAGCATCCTCTAGGACTGACTGTCACTAAAACAACATTGCAATCTGGGACCAGCTTCATGATTTTGTTTCTGGCAAATTTTTGCCCTAGCAGTGATGCAAAAGAAATATAAACTGGTTTATATTTTTTATCAGTATTTTACTTAAAATTACTCTTTTGAGTCTGTAAACCATGCATCTCCATTACAAGGCCGCTATTACCCAATTTGAAATTTCAGCTCACCCAGCCTTATTGATTATGATATGACACAGTAAAACTTTACAAAGTCAAGGATCTTGTTACTGGCTTTCACCTAAAAAGAATCAGTCTCTACCCAAGTAAATTTTAGAAATTCAGCTATATCAGAATAGTTAATTTCATAAAGCCTCCTCAGAGCATATACAGTTATATCTGTACCACAGTGTTTATATGAAGGGAAGTAGAAGGAAGTGCTTTATAACAATGCAGATGTATGTAGCCTATAGTAATGCAGCTGCAGCTACATTAGGGCTTTTATTTACGTAATTTTTTTGTTAGAAAATATAACCTCCCTTATGCTGCTGTGACAGGAATCATGGAGTTGCAGGTAACATGCTTGTAAATAAATGCAGGCAGCCTACTTAGCAGCAGCAGATACAACTTCAGAAGAGACTTGCCAGAGGCATGGTAAGAAGATGTATTCCCTCCCTTTTCCAAATAATAGAAAATGGAAATAATCTCCATTGCTAATTTTAGAATAACTTCTGTCATTCACCGTTTAATCAACATAAAAACATTCTTTCTAAGGTTGATTAAACTCCCCCTGGAAAAGGCAGAGATTTGAACTTGAACCTAACAGACCTGTACTTGGAATGACCCACTCAGTGAATGCACCTGTAGGTTCACCAGTCACAGATAAATGTAGAATTTGCCATGAGCAAACCTGAACCCACCTCTGAAGTTCAGTCAGCTAGATAACCACTTGCCACACTAATGCATTTCCTACCTGTAATGTCATTCCTGCCTCCCCCGGGGGGACCCATAGCTGAGACAAGCAGCACATCTCTGATACTGATGTGGGATGCATCTTTCCTGTCGTACCAGTGCCCGTGATCAATCCATTGCCTCAGAAGCTCAATAGCTGGCTGCGCTCCATACACTTCCTTTTCAGGCATGTTTAGGTCATCTGTGAAGAACACAGACATTGAATAAAAAACCTCAGTGTTTAGGAATTTCGTTTTCTTCTAAGAAGGAAAAATAACTGAACTAGAGGTAGAAAAAGGCTGTGTGTTTTTATTTATGCTTCCCATTGAAGTAACCAAAATCAAATACAATTATACCTCGCAGGGATAATTAGGGGTGATGGCTTAATTTAGTGTGGCTGGTGATTTTGTTTGATTTCATGTCATGTCCCACTGCAACTCTAAGAACTATTCTGAAGACAACCACCACTTAAACCTCTCAGCAAGGGCAGTGCTAATTCTTTGATGGTTCTTGTGTGTCCCCTCCAGCTCGGGAGATTCTAGGATTCTATGATTCTCTGGATACCTGAAAAAAGCCAAAAAGCACTGAGGCAATCCGAATTTACTAGTCTCAGTGAACCACTTCTTTTGCCTAAAGCCAGAATAAAAATGATTTTTAAAAATGAAAAATAGGTCTTACCCACAAAAATTATAGCTTCTTTCCCTGCAGGAGGTCCAAATAATCCTTTTCTTCTTCTGTCCAGCTTGGACATAATAATATCCTGGGTTTGGTTAGCAGAGGTTCTTGCAGAGAAGTTGATGAAACTCGGGATGTATTTTTCCTTTGGAAGTTTTAGTAGAAAATTGTTTGTTATAGCTGTTTTTCCAGTGCCAGTGGGACCCACAAAAAGCAAAGGGACACTATGCTCCACATATGTTTTAAGAAAAAACATTTGTCTGGCAGTTTCCATTGTTGGAATGATCAGCTCAGATACCTGCAGGAAAGTAAAATAAAACAGGAAAATCAAACATCTAATACCTTAATCAACATGAATTTGCAAGCAACTACAGGAACCCTGCAGCACAAATGCATTTTTATAAAATGCTACTGTCTGAAAACCTAAGCTATAACAAGGTTCTAGTAGATACTATGGCCCCACGTCTTGTTCAGGGCTTGTACAGACAATAGCACAACCAGTATTATCTATATCATGGTTTACAAACATTATATAAAGCCTGGATGGAGAACTATAAAGTGTGGCCTAGTTCTGTTACCCTACTGTGCAAAGGGAAAGGAACACTGGTTTGGAAATTTTTTTCTCTTCTTCACTTTTTACTCATGATTAGCAGCTGTGGATTTGATACTGAGGGAAGATTTTCGGCAGCAGAATGAAATGTAATCTTACATCTCTCATGTACTTAATAGACAAGACAATTGCAACTACAATGGAATGAAAAGTTGAACAAGCTTCAAACCCCATCTTGAAGTTTCATCTGCAGATCTCTGATGTGCTTCACTTCCATTCAGTTCACAGCTGCCATCAAAATCTGAGTGTCCCTATTTGGAAATGGAGGGGATCCAGGACTCTCAGTACTGTTCCCCATATCCCAAAGTAGTAGTAAATCTCTTTGCTTGCTTTCTCTAAGTAACTTATACCATAATATCATAAGATTAACCACTGGAAACAGAAATGAAGGAATGGAAATTCAGGCTTTGGCTTTTTCCTGCCATGGTTTCCCCAATATCAGAGGCTGTTAGAGAACAAAGCAGAACCCAAATTTTAGCCACCAGGAAACCTCAGGGCTCCATGTGCACCTGCAGTGCTGAACTTCCAGTGTCAGTGCTACCAGAACTGAGACAAAAGCATGAACAGGAGCTTACAGAGACTAATGAAATGTTGCAAAGCAATCATTAAACAGCCTCATATAGTTATTTATACCTCTAAATCATTTAGTCAAATAATTATTTTCTACAATAAAGACACCACTGTGCACCTTAGCCCCTGGGGCGATGACTTGCTCTTCCTTTGTGATGCAGTCTGTCCACATGTGCCACTGCCCATGGCCACGCTTGTGAAAATAGAAGTCATACACACTCCCTGTTAATTGAAAAACACAACATAGGAAAACCCACTGATTAAATTATAAACTTCATTAATTTGAGTGTGAGATGTTCAACACTGAGATAATGGAAGCTTTCTAGTAGATACACAAAATACACCCCCACCCTCCCATTCCCCCCCACCC
>NW_008238321.1:11732730-11734038 GCF_000691975.1 Corvus brachyrhynchos | reverse complement strand
CCCACCCCCCCCCTGCCATTATCATCACCAAATTATTTTAGGTCAGATTCAGCCACATTGTTTGAGTACAACAGAAGGCATATGCTACTCCTGGGTAAAAGAGCCAGGAAAGGGCACCCAACTGTGCAGCCCAAGGCTTGGCAGATGGTGGCTCTGCTGCAGACTTAACATCTGCCAGGCACACTAAGTGCCAAGCTTTCTTACTGCTTTATAAAAGGCCAAGCAAGTACAGTTACGAAGAAGCACCTTTTTCTGGGAAGATATTATTTTTGTTAAGCTTCACATTTTTAGGGCGTGGGTTTTCCTCATTCATTCCATTGAGCAAGTTGCGGAAAAACGAATCAAATTTTCTTCTGCTGTCTGCATCAATGATCCCTCCAATTGTCCACACCAAAGCAAAAAGGAAAAGGGCCTGCAGCCATGAGGTGATCTGCTGATTGGACAAGCTTTCCCTGTCCTCTTCATCAGATTCCTTTATTTCATCTAAAACACGTATTTTGAATTTTAGTTAAATGCCAGTAACAACCATAAACCCCAATTCAAAATGCATTTTTGCAAAAGTACCCTGAGACAAAAGTAAAGCACTGTTTTCGGTGGAATGAAGCCAATCTACAAAAGGAGGATCTTGTCTGTGTAAAATACTGTTTACAAATAAAAATGAAATTAGAAGAAAAATATTTAGAAAGAGTCCTAACTCTCTTCTTCAGATGGTAGCAAACAGCAAGCAAAACATAGAAAATACTCACAAGATCATATTCAGTTTTGTAGTGACACCAGTTTCCAAATGTGAAAGCTCTGTATGCTGGTCAAAGAACTATTAGTAATACTGATCAGTGAGATCACTGAGTGTGTTGTATGAACTCAACAGTAAGGAATTCCTGTGGTATTTCCTTGCATCTTATAACCTGCATTTTGTCCTGGGACATGGCAGGAACAAAAAAGAAAAACTGAAATAAAAAGAAGGTGGCTTAGGGTACTTACCAAGGAGAGAAGAATAGAGTTTCATCAAGCTGTAACTCAGGTGAATAGAGGACGTTTTCACAATGAATTTGCAACGATGGTGAATGAAATCTAAACAGGGCTCGACTAGCCACATAAACAAGTCATTGACCTACCAGGAGAAAAGGAAACAGCTGTGTGACAATGCAGGACTTGCCACATTCCCCACTGTCCCTCAATTCACCCTCCGTCAAACATAGGGCATCAGAAACTCTCCAGGTTGGCAGAGAGAAGATCAGGAAAGGGCCTGTGTGAGGCAGTACTGAAATGTTCACAAAGTCACACCATCACTATCTGATGGGGAAAACA